>NC_041387.1:402880814-402881519 GCF_002162155.2 Triticum dicoccoides
GCTCGCCATCGCCACCCCGCGGTCGCCATCACCGTCGCCTCCCGCACCTCGTCGTTGTCGCCCTGTGCCTCGAGGCCCCGCCGCCCTGCCCTGCCTCCTTGTCGCTGTCGCCGCGTCTGAGCCCGCTGTGAGCGCCGCCCCGATCCCCTCCTCCTCCTCACTTTACTGGCCGCCGTCGCCGCCGTGCCCCCTGCCCTAAGCTGCCGCCGCGTGCCGCCCCTGCCCTGCACCGCCGCCGCTGCCCTGCAAATTTTTTATTTTTTTGTCATATATATGTATTTTTTTGTCAATTTATATGGATATGTGTATATATGTGTGTATGTGTACAAATGTGTGTATGTGTGTATATGTTCATAGCATTTTCTGTGTATGATTAGGAAAATTGTGTATGATCAAAGTCATTTATGTATATGTTCATATTTAGAAGAAAAAGAAGGAGAGGAAAACTGAAAATAAGAAGAAGAAGAAGGAGAAGAAGAAGGAGAAGAAGAAGGAGAAGAAGAGGATAAATGAATAAGAAGTGTAAAAAAGAGGAAGAAAAAAGAGGAGAAGAAGAAGGAGTAGTGGAGAAGAAGAAAAAATAGCAGGCGGGAATGAGGGTGTCGGGAATTAGAGTGTAGGGTTGCCGAGGGTCGAGGATCGCCGAGGGGTCGAGGGTCGAGGGTCGAGCGTTGAGGGTCGTCGAGGGTCGAGGGTCGTTGAGGG
>NC_041387.1:402881754-402892652 GCF_002162155.2 Triticum dicoccoides
GTCGAGTGTCGAGGGCCATCGAGGGTCGAGGTTCGTCGAGGGGTCGTGGGTCGAGGGTTGAGGGTTGTCGAGGGTCGTCGTGAGTCGAGGGTCGAGGGTCGAGGGGTCAAGGGTCTAGGGTCATCGAGGGGTCGAGGGTCTAGGGACGTCGAAGGGTCTAGGGTCAAGGATCGCCGAGGGTCGAGGGTCTGTGTTTAACAAGAATGCCCCCATCATGGATGTGCACAAGTTGATCCATTTTTTTCTGATCTCATCCATGGCTACATCATTTGCTGGAAGTAACAGGCGTATGACGCTAAGAAACTCTCCAAAGTTGATTTGGAACGGAGTTCCGGATAGGATGATTCGCTTTTTGCTACGGATTTCAACAAAGGCCTTCCAAATAGTGATATTCAAAAGGCTCTTGCTGAACTTCGTACCAAAAAGCGAATTATCCTATCCGGGACTCCGATCCAAAACAATTTTGGAGAGCTTCGTACCGTTATGCATCTGTTACTTTCAGCAATTGATGAAGCAATGGTTTTCTGGAGATCAGGAAAAATATGGACCATTTTCTACACATCCAGAATGGCGCCATCTTGTTAAATCGCTTAAAGGTTAAGAGAATCCGAGCGGTCGAGGATTGGAACTAGCTAGGGTAGGGGGTCAAGGGTCGCCGAGGGGATGATGGTGGAGGGTCGTCGAGGGTTCGAGGGTCTCTGTTTAACAAGAATGCCCCCATTATGGATGTGCACAAGTTGATCCATTTTTTCTGATCTCATACATGGCTACATCATTTGCTGGAAGTAACATGCGTATGACGCTACGAAACTCTTCAAAGTTATTTTGGAACAGAGATTCGGATAGGATGGTTCGCTTTTTGGTACGGATTTCAGCAAAGGCCTTCCAAATAGCGATATTCGAAAGGCTCTTGCTGAACTTCGTACCAAAAAGCGAATTATTCTATCCGAGACTCCGTTCCAAAACAATTTTGGAGAGCTTCGTACCATTATGCGCATGTTACTTTCAGCAAATGATGAAGCAATGGTTTTATTGAGATCAGGAAAAATATGGACCAATTTCTGCACATCCAGAATGGCGCCATCTTGTTAATTCCCTTAAAGGTTAAGAGAATCCGAGCGGTCGAGGATCGGAACTAGCTAGGTGATACGTCTCCAACGTATCTATAATTTTTTATTGTTCCATGCTATTATATTATCTGTTTTGGATGTTTAATGGGCTTTATTATGCACTTTTATATTATTTTTGGGACTAACCTATTAACCGGAGGCCCAGTGCAAATTGTTGTTTTTTTGCCTATTTCAGTGTTTTGCAGAAAAGGAATATCAAACGGAGTCCAAACGGAATGAAACCTTCAGGAGAATCGTTTTTGGAACAAACGCAATCCAGGAGACTTGGAGTGGACATCAAGGAAGCAACGAGGCGGCCACGAGGTAGGAGGGCGCGCCCAGGGGGGTAGGCGCGCCCCCACCCTCGTGGGCCTCTCGTGGCTCCACCGACCTACTTCTTTCGCCTATATATACTCGTACACCCCAAAAACATCCAGGAGCACCACGAAACCCTATTTCCACCGCCGCAACCTTTTGTACCCATGAGATCCCATCTTGGGTCCTTTTCCGGTGCTCCATCAGAGGGGTAATCGATCATGGAGGGCTTCTACATCAACACCATAGCCTCTCCGATGATGTGTGAGTAGCTTACCACAGACCTTTGGGAACATAGTTATTAGCTAGATGGCTTCTTCTCTCTCTTTGATTCTCAATACAAGGTTCTCCTCGATCTTCTTGGAGATCTATTCGATGTAATACTTTTTGTGGTGTGTTTGTCGAGATCCTATGAATTGTGGGTTTTTGATCAAGATTATCTACGAACAATATTTGATTCTTCTCTGAATTCTTATATGTATGATTTGATATCTTTGCAAGTCTCTTCGAATTATCAGTTTGGTTTGGCCTTCTAGATTGATCTTTCTTGCAATGGGAGAAGTGCTTAGCTTTGGGTTCAATCTTGTGGTGTCCTTTCCTAGGGACAGCAGGGGCAGCAAGGCACGTATTGTATTGTTGCCCTCGAGGATAAAAAGATGGGGTTTATATCATATTGCTTGAGTTTATCCCTCTACATCATGTCATCTTGCTTAATGTGTTACTTTGTTCTTATGAACTTAATACTCTAGATGCATGCTGGATAGCGGTCGATGTGTGGAGTAATAGTAGTAGATGCAGAATCGTTTCGATCTACTTGTCACAGACGTGACGCCTATATACATGATCATGCTAGATATTCTCATAACTATGCGCTTTTCTATCAATTGGTCGACAGTAATTTGTTGACCCATCGTAAGATATTCTATCTTGAGAGAAGCCACTAGTGAAACCTATGGCCCCCAGGTTCTTTTCCATCGTATCATATCTCTTTTATTTATATTGCATCTCGTTTACTATTTTGCAACCTTTACTTTTCAATCTATACAACAAAAATACCAAAAAAGATTTATCTCTCTCAGATCTCACTTTTGCAAGTGGCCCTGAAGGGATTGACAACCCCTTTATCGCGTTGGTTGCAAGGTTCTTATTTGTTTGTGTAGGTACAAGGCGACTTGTGTGTAACCTCCTACTGGATTGATACCTTGGTTCTCAAAAACTGAGGGAAATACTTACGCTACTTTACTACATCACCCTTTCCTCTTCAAGGGAAAACCAACGCATGCTCAAGAGGTAGCAAGAAGGATTTCCAGCACCGTTACCGGGGAGGCTTACGCCAAGTCAAGTCAAGATTTGATCTCTCGACAACTCGCCGATTTCTGGCATCGTTGCCGGAAAGATCTATGCACAAGTCAAGACATACCAAGTACCCATCACAAACTCTTATCCCTGGCATTACATTATTTGCCATTTGCCTCTCATTTTCCTCTCCCCCACTTCACCCTTGCCATTTTATTCTCCCTTTTTTCGTTCATCTCTTTTTGCTTGTTTCTTGTGTGCTTGTGTGTTGGATTGTTTGTCTCTATGGCTCAAGACAATACTAAATTGTGTGATTTTTCCAATACAATGATTTTTTTAGCACTCCGATTGCTCCTATTAACGTTGTTGAATCTTGTGAAATTAATGTTGCTTTATTGAATCTTGTCATGAAAGATCAATTCTCTGGCCTTCTTAGTGAAGATGCCGCTACACATCTAAACAACTTTGTTGATTTGTGCGATATGCAAAAGAAGAGAGATGTGGATAATGATAGTGTTAAATTGAAGTTATTTCCATTTTCGCTTAGAGATCGTTCTAAAACTTGGTTCTCTTCTTTGCCTAAAAATAGCATTGATTCATGGAATAAGTGCAAAGATGCTTTTACCTCTAAGTAATTTCCTGCCGCTAAGATGATCTCTCTTAGAAACGATATTGTGAATTTTAAGCAACTTGATCATGAGCATGTTGCACAAGCTTGGGATAGGATGAAACTAATGATATGTAATTGCCCTACACATGGTTTGAATTTATGGATGATTATACAAAAAAATTATGTCGGATTGAATTTTGCTTCTAGAAATCTTTTAGATTCGGCCGCGGGAGGCACTTTTATGGAAATCACTTTAGGAGAAGCTACTAAACTCCTAGATAATATTATGGTTAATTGTTCTCAATGGCACACCGAAAGATCTACTAGTAAAAAGGTTCATGCAATTGAAGAGATTAATGTTTTGAGTGGAAAGATGGATGAACTTATGAAATTGTTTGCTAATAAGAGTGTTTCTTCTGATCCTAATGATATGCCCTTATCCACTTTGATTGAGAATAATAATAAATCTATGGATGTGAATTTTATTGGTAGGAACAATTTTGGTAACAACGCGTATAGAGGAAACTTTAATTCTAGGTCGTTCCCTAGTAATTCCTCTAATAATTATGGTAATTCCTACAACAATTCTTATGGAAATTTCAATAAGATGCCCTTTTATTTGGAGACTAGTGTTAAATAATTTATGATTTCGCAAAAGAATTTCAATGATTTGCTTGAAGAAAGATTGCCTGAGATTGATGAGTTGGCTAGGAATGAGAATAGAATTTCTCTTGAAGTTGATTCTTTGAAACTTAGATCTATTCCACCTAAACATGATATCAATGAGTCTCTCAAAGCCATGAGAATTTTCATTGATGAGTGCAAAGAAAGAACCGCTAGGATGCGTGCTAAAAAGGATTGCTTTGTGAAAGCATGTTCTTCTAGTTTTCATGATAATAAGGATGAAGATATGAAAGTGATTGATGTGTCTCCTATTAAATCTTTGTTTTCCAATATTAATTCTGATAAAGATGGGACTGGAGATGAGTCAACTTTAGGTAAAAGGCGTCCCAATGATTCGGAGTATTTAGATCTTGATGCAAAAATTGGTAAAAGTGGGATTGCAGAGGTCAAAACTTTACATAGCAATGAACCCACTATTTTGGATTTCAAGGAATTTAATTATGATAATTGCTCTTTGATAGATTGTATTTCCTTGTTGCAATCTGTGCTAAATTCTCCCCATGCTTATAGTCAAAATAAAGCTTTTACCAAACATATCATTGATGCTTTAATGCAATCTTATGAAGAAAAACTTGAATTAGAAATTTCTATCCCTAGAAACTTTATGAAGAGTGGGAACCTACTATCAAAATTAAGATTAAAAATCATGAATGCTATGCTTTGTGTGATTTGGGTGCTAGTTTTTCCACGATTCCTAAAACTTTGTGTGATATGCTAGGTTTCCATGAATTTGATGATTGTTCTTCAAATTTGCATCTTGCGGATTACACCATTAAGAAACCTATTGGAAGGATTAATGATGTTCTTATTGTTGCAAATAGGAATTATGTGCCTGTAGATTTCATTGTCCTTGATATAGATTGTAATCCTTCATGTCCTATTATTCTTGGTAGACCTTTCCTTAGAACGATTGGTGCAATTATTGATATGAAATAAGGAAATATCAGATTCCAATTTCCATTAAGGAAAGGCATGGAGCACTTTCCTAGGAAGAAAATTAAATTACCTTATGAATCTATTATGAGAGCCACTTATTAATTGAATACCAAAGATGGTAATACCTAGATCTATCCTTGTTTTTATGCCTAGCTAAGGGTGTTAAACGATAGCGCTTGTTGGGAGGCAACCCAATTTTATTTTTCTTATTTACTTTTTGTCCCTGTTTAGTAATAAATAATTCATCTAGCCTCTGGTTAGATGTGATTTTGTGTTTTAATTAGTGTTTGTGCCAAGTAAAACCTTTAGGATAACCTACAGTGATAGTTAATTTGATCTTTCTGAAAAACAGAAACTTTTGCACTCACGAGATTAGTTTTCATAAATCACAGAAACGTGATTTTCAGTTTATTATTTTTGCGTACGATTAATAAACAAATTACCTAGGACTTCCTAATTTGGTAGAATTTTAGGGTTCCATAAGTATTCGAGAGTTACAGATTGCTACAGACTTTTCTGTTTTTGACAGATTCTGTTTTTCGTGTGTTGTTTGCTCATTTTGATGAATCTATGGCTAGTATCGGGGGGTATGAACCATAGAGAAGTTGGAATACACTAGGTTTGACACCAATATAAATAAATAATGAGTTCATTACAGTACCTTAAAGTGGTGGTTTGTTTTCTTGCACTAACGGAGCTCATGAGATTTTCTGTTGAGTTTTGTGTTGTGAAGTTTTCAAGTTTTGGGTAAAGATTAAATGGATTTTGGAAAAAGGAGTGGCAAGAGCCTAAGCTTGGGGATTCCCAAGGCACCCCAAGGTAAAATTCAAGGACAACCAAAAGCCTAAGCTTGGGTATGCCCCGGAAGGCATCCCTCTTTCGTCTTCGTCTATCAGTAACTTTACTTGAGGCTATATTTTTATTCACAAAATGATATGTGTTTTGCTTGGAGCATCTTGTATGATTTGAGTCTTTGCTTTTTAGTTTATCACAATCATACTTGATGTACACACCTTTTGGAGAGACACACGTGAATCAGAATTTATTAGAATACTATATATGCTTCACTTATATCTTTTGAGCTAGATAATTTTGCTCTAGTGCTTCACTTATACCTTTTTAGAGCACGGTGGTGGTTTTATTTTGTAGAAATTATTGATCCCTCATGCTTCACTTATATTATTTTGAGAGTCTTTTAGAACATCATGGTAATTTTATTTGGTTATAAAATTAGTCCTAATATGATGGCCATCCAAGTTGGGTAAAATAAAAACTTTCATATGGAGTGCATTAAACACTATGATAAATTTGATACTTGATAATTGTTTTGAGATATAAAGGTGGTAATGTTAGAGTCATGCTAGTTGGGTAATTATGAAATTGAGGAATACTTGTGTTAAAGTTGGCAAGTCCCGTAGCATGCACGTATGGTGAACATTGTGTGACAAATTTGAAGCATGGGGTGTTCATTGATTGCCTTCCTTATGAGTGGAGGTCGGGATCGCGCGATGGTTAACTCCTACCAACCCTTCCCTTAGGAGCATGCGTAGTAATACTTTGCTTCGAGGGCTAATAAACTTTTGCAATAAGTATATGAGTTCTTCATGACTAATGTGAGTCCATGGATTATACGCACTCTTACCCTTCCGCAATTTGCTAGCCTCTACGGTACCGTGCATTGCCCTTTCTCACCTTGAGAGTTGGTGCAACCTTCGCCGGTGCATCCAAACCCCGTGATACGATACGCTCTATCACACATAAACCTCCTTATATGTTCCACAAAACAGCCACCATACCTACCTATTATGGTATTTCCATAGCCATTCCGAGATATATTGCCGTGCAACTTTCCACCGTTCCGTTTATTATGACACGCTCCATCATTGTCATATTGCTTTGCATGATCATGTAGTTGATGTCGTATTTGTAGCAAAGCCACCTTTATATTTCTTTCATACATGTTGCTCTTGATTCATTGCATATACTGGTACACCACCGGAGGCATTCACATAGAGTCATATTTTGTCCTAAGTATTGAGTTGTAATTCTTGAGTTGTAAATAAATAGAAGTGTGATGATTTCCATTATTAGAGCATTGTCCCATGTGAGGAAAGGATGATGGAGACTATGATTCCCCCACAAGTCGGGATGAGACTCCGGACAAAAAAAAGAAAAAAAAAGAGGGAAAAAAAGAGGCCAAAGAAGGCCAAATAAAAAAATGAGAGAAAAAGAGAGAAGGGACAATGTTAGTATCCTTTTTCCACACGTGTGCTTCAAAATAGCACCATGATCTTCATGATAGAGAGTTTTTTATTTTGTCACTTTCATATACTAGCGGGAATTTTTCATTATAGAACTTGGATTGTATATTCCAATGATGGGCTTCCTCAAAATGCCCTAGGTCTTCGTGAGCAGGCAAGTTGGATGCACACCCACTTAGTTTATTTTTGATGAGCTTTCATACATTTATAGCTCTAGTGCATCCGTTGCATGGCAATCCCTACTCCTCGTATTGACATCAATTGATGGGCATCTCCATAGCCCGTTGATTAGCCGCATCAATGTGAGACTTTCTCCTTTTTTGTTTTTTCATATAATCCCTATCATCATACTCTACTACACCCATAGTGCTATGTCCATGGCTTACGCTCATGTATTGCGTGGGGGTTGAAAAGGCTGAAGCGCATTAAAAAGTATGAACCAATTGCTTGCCTGGAACCAGGGTTGTGCATGATGGGAGCATTTTGTGTGATGAAAATGAAGCATGGACAAACTATATGATTTTGTTGGGATAAGCTTTCTTTGGCTATGTTATTTTGATAAGACATAAACTGCTTGGTTAGCATGCTTGAAATATTACTATTTTTATGTCAATATTAAACTTTTATCTTGAATCTTTTGGATCTGAACATTCATGCCACAATAAATAGAATTACATTGAAAATTATGTTAGGTAGCATTCCACATCAAAAATTATGTTTTTATCATTTACCTACTCGAGGACGAGCAGGAATTAAGCTTGGGGATGCTTGCGTCTCCAATGTATCTATAGTTTTTGATTGTTCCATACTATTATATTATCTGTTTTGGATGTTTAATGGGCTTTATTATGCACTTTTATATTATTTTTGGGACTAACCTATTAACTGGAGGCCCAGTGCAAATTGTTGTTTTTTGCCTATTTTAGTGTTTCACAGAAAAGGAATATCAAACGGAGTCCAAAACGGAATGAAACCTTCGGGAGAATCGTTTTTGGAACAAACGCAATCCAGGAGACTTGGAGTGGACATCAAGGAAGCAACGAGGCATCCACGAGGTAGGAGGGCGCGCCTAGGTGGGTAGGAGCACCCCCCACCCTCGTGGGCCCCTCATGGCTCCACCGACCTACTTCTTTCGCCTATATATACTCATATACCCCAAAAACATCCTCGAGCACCACGAAACCCTATTTCCACCGCCGCAACCTTCTGTACCCGTGAGATCCCATCTTGGGGCCTTTTTCGGCACTCCGCCGGAGGGGGAATCGATCACGGAGGGCTTCTACATCAACACCATAGCTTCTCCGATGATGTGTGAGTAGTTTACCACAGATCTTCGGGTCCATAGTTATTAGCTAGATGGCTTCTTCTCTCTCTTTGATTCTCAATACAAAGTTCTCCACGATCTTCTTGGAGATCTATTCGATAAAATACTTTTTGCAGTGTGTTTGTCGAGATCCGATGAATTGTGGGTTTATGATCAAGATTATCTATGAACAATATTTGATTCTTCTTTGAACTCTTATATGTATGATTTGATATCTTTGCAAGTCTCTTCAAATTATCAGTTTGGTTTGACCTACTAGATTGATCTTTCTTGCAATGGGTGAAGTGCTTAGCTTTGGGTTCAATCTTGCGGTGTCCTTTACCAGTGACAGCAGGGACAGCAAGGCACGTACTGTATTATTGCCATCAAGGATAAAAGATGGGGTTTATATCATATTGCTTGAGTTTATCCCTCTACATCATGTCATCTTGCTTAATGTGTTACTTTGTTCTTATGAACTTAATACTCTAGATGCATGCTGGATAGCGGTCGATGTGTGGAGTAATAGTAGTAGATGCAGAATCGTTTCGATCTACTTGTCACGGACGTGATGCCTATATACATGATCATGCTAGATATTCTCATAACTATGCGCTTTTCTATCAATTGCTCGACAGTAATTTTTTGACCCATCGTAAGATATTCTATCTTGAGAGAAGCCACTAGTGAAACCTATGGCCCCCAGGTTCTTTTCCATCGTATCATATCTCTTTTATTTATATTGCATCTCGTTTACTATTTTGCAATCTTTACTTTTCAATCTATACAACAAAAATACCAAAAAAGATTTATCTCTCTCAGATCTCACTTTTGCAAGTGGCCCTGAAGGGATTGACAACCCCTTTATTGCGTTGGTTGCAAGGTTCTTATTTGTTTGTGCAGGTACAAGGCGACTTGTGTGTAACCTCCTACTGGATTGATACCTTGGTTCTCAAAAACTGAGGGAAATACTTACGCTACTTTACTACATCACCCTTTCCTCTTCAAGGGAAAACCAACGCATTCTCAAGAGGTAGCAAGAAGGATTTCCAGCGCCGTTACCGGGGAGGCTTACGCCAAGTCAAGTCAAGATTTGATCTCTCGACAACTCGCCGATTTCCGGCATCGTTGCCAGAAAGATCTATGCACAAGTCAAGACATACCAAGTACCCATCACAAACTCTTTTCTCAATTTTGCGGTGTCCTTTCCCAGTGACAGCAGGGGCAACAAGGCACATATTGTATTGTTGCCATCGAGGATAAAAAGATGGGGTTTATATCATATTGCATGAGTTTATCCCTCTACATCATGTCATCTTTATTAATGTGTTACTTTGTTCTTATGAACTTAATACTCTAGATGCATGCTGGATAGCAGCCGATGTGTGGAGTAATAGTAGTAGATGCAGGCAGGAGTCGGTCTACTTGTCACGGACGTGATGCCTATATACATGACATGCCTAGATAATCTCATAATTATTCGCTTTTCTATCAATTGCTCGACAGTAATTTGTTCATCCACCGTAATACGTATGCTATCTTGAGAGAAGCCACTAGTGAAACCTATGGCCCCTGGGTCTCTTTTCCATTTTCTTATATCCCTTTTATTTACATTGCATCTCGTTTACTATTTTGCAATCTTTACTTTTCAATCTATACAACAAAAATACCAAAAATATTTATCTTATTATCTCTATCAGATCTCACTTTTGCAAGTGGCCGTGAAGGGATTGACAACCCCTTTATCGTGTTGGTTGCAAGGTTCTTATTTGTTTGTGCAGGTACAAGGCGACTTGCATGTAACCTCCTAATGGATTGATACCTTGATTCTGAAAAACTGAGGGAAATACTTAAACTACTTTTCTAGATCACCCTTTCCTCTTCAAGGGAAAACCAACGCATGCTCAAGAGGTAGCACTAGGGTAGGGGGTCAAGGGTCACGGAGGGGATGAGGGTCGAGGGTCATCGAGGAGTCGAGGGTCGAGGAGCGCCGACGGGTCTATGTTTGCCACTATTAATATATCCATCTCTCATGTTTGTATATTAATTGCCATGTTGTAATATTTGTAGAAAGTATGGATCAACAAAGAGACTTCAAACAAGAAGAGATATTGGGGGACATAATCCGCGATGGAGGTGATGTCTTGTCGTTTCTCAACAAAGAAGGTCTGGAAGGAGAGGAAGCAGGCTACAGTGATCAAACAATGGAGGAGGAAAGTCATGATCATGATGGTGGCTCCGGCGACTGTGATGACGGCTCCGGCGACCGAACGGAGTCGGGATCAGCTGTTGCAAAGTCTGGCGACGTATATATATATATATATATATATATATATATATATATATATATATATATATATATATATATATATATATATATATAT
>NC_041387.1:402893228-402955817 GCF_002162155.2 Triticum dicoccoides
TAAGCATGTGCTGACTAGCTAATTGATGCATTAATTGTTTTGGTATGTACATATATTAACGCTTCTTTCTTCTTTTATAGCACTCCAGATCGAGCAAAACTTCGGTAATGAGACGAGGCCCGAAGAAAAAGTTGTGCCCGGATGAAAGGTTCACGATCACAGAAATTGTGCGTGATGGCCAACTGATTAAACCCCTCCGGACCAAGGAAGCATTTTCTACTCAGTGCAGGGTTCTTGTTAGGGACATCATCTCGATCAGCATCCACCAATGGTATAGGTCTAAGAAGGAAGACCTTCGAGTTTATTTTGTCGAAGATAGACAGAAAGATGATCTTTGGACCGCGTTGAAGGAAAATTTCACCCTACCGGCAGAGGAGGATCGAGAGAAGCCAGTTATAGAGCCATTGATCAAGGATCATGCTCTCAAGAAGATGGCAGGTCTATTCAGGAGGTGGAAGAATGAGTTGAAATCCATGTATGTCGACAAAAACAAGACTCCAAAATTCACCGGCTGATTTGAGAAGATAAGAGATCACTAGCCCACATTTGTGGCCCACAATACATCGGAGAAGACTAAGAAGATGTCAGCGATTAACAAGATAAATGCTGCAAAGAAGGAGCATCACCATCGCACAGGGTCAGGTGGCTACCTCAAAGCCCGGCCGTTGTGGGACAAGGATGAGCAGGACCTGATTGCTAAAGGGGTCGAACCAGAGACATTGCACTGGCCAAACCGTTCAAGGACTTGGTTCTTCGGGGTTAGGGGAACTTTGGACCCTGTGATACGTCTCCAACGTATCTATAATTTTTGATTGTTCCATGCTATTATATTACCCGTTTTGGATGTTTATGGGCTTTACTTTACACATTTATATCATTTTTGGGACTAACCTACTAACCGGAGACCCAACCCGTATTGCTGTTTTTTTTGCCTATTTCAGTATTTCGAAGAAAAGGAATATCAAACTAAGTCCAAACGGAATGAAACCTTAGGGAGCGTGACTTTTGCAACAAAAGTGATCCAGAGGACTTGGAGTGCAAGTCAAGAAGCAGCCGAGGCGGCCACGAGGGTGGAGGGCGCGGCCACCCCTACAGGGTGCTCCCCCCTGTCTTGTGGGCCCCTCGGGCGGCCACCGACCTACTTCTTCCTCCTATATATACCCACGTACCCTGAAAACATCAGGGGAGCCCACGAAAAAATATTTCCACCACCGTAACCTTCTGTATCTGTGAGCTCCCATCTTGGAGCCTTCGCTGGCGCTCCGCCGGAGGGGGAATCGACCATGGAGGGCTTCTACATCAACACCATAGCCCCTCCGATGAGTTGTGAGTAGTTTACCATAGACCTTTGGGTCCATAGTTATTAGCTAGATGGCTTCTTCTCTCTTTTTGGATCTCTATACCATGTTCTCCTCGATCTTCTTGGAGATCTATTCGATATAACTCTTTTTGCGGTGTGTTTGTCGAGATCCGATGAATTGTGGGTTTATGATCAAGTTTATCTATGATAAATATTTGAATCTCCTCTGAATTCTTTTATGTATGATTGAGTTATCTTTGCAAGTGTCTTCGAATTATCAGTTTGGTTTGGCCTACTAGATTGATCTTTCTTGCAATGGGAGAAGTGCTTAGCTTTGGGTTCAATCTTGCGGTGTCCTTTCCCAGTGACAGCAGGGGCAGCAAGGCACGTATTGTATTGTTGCCATCGAGGATAAAGAGATGGGGTTTCTATCATATTGCATGAGTTTATCCCTCTACATCATGTCATCTTTCTTAATGCGTTACTCTGTTCTTTATGAACTTAATACTCTAGATGCATGCTGAATAGCGGTCAATGTGTGGAGTAATAGTAGTAGATGCAGGCAGGAGTCGGTCTACTTGTCACGGACGTGATGCCTATATACATGATCATGCCTAGGTAATCTCATAATTATTCGCTTTTCTATCAATTGCTCGACAGTAATTTGTTCACCCACCGTAATACTTATGCTATCTTGAGAGAAGCCACTAGTGAAACCTATGGCCCCCGGGTCTATCTTTTATCACATAAGCTTTCAATATACTTTTATTTGGATCTTTACTTTTCCAATCTATATTATAAAAATACCAAAAATATATTTATCTTATCATACTAGCTCTATGAGATCTCACTTTCGCAAGTGGCCGTGAAGGGATTGACAACCCCTTTATTGCGTTGTTTGCGAGTTCTTTGTTTGTTTGTGTAGGTGCGTGGACTTTTGAGGAGCCTCCTACTGGATTGATACCTTGGTTCTCAAAAACTGAGGGAAATACTTAGACTACTATTGCTGCATCACCCTTTCCTCTTCAAGGAAAACCAACATAAGCTCAAGACGTAGCACCCTGAAATAGGGAAGTGTTGTTGGACGGACGAGCAACTTGCAACACCCATCACGAAGCTTCAGAAAGCAATCAAGATAGCGCAGGAAGGGACGTTCGTTCCCGACAAAGAGAACGACGAGCTCACAAAGGCCCTCAGGAATCCAGAGCACCCTGGATGAACACGAGGCAAGCCAAGCTCTGTTGCGTGGAAGGTTGGGTTTCCCAACGCAGACGGTTACTGAAAGGATCGAGAAGAGGTGTCTAGAAGGGGGTGAATAGACTCTAAGTGAGAAAAGTTACAATTTTTAATCTCTTTAAGTTGAAGTGGAGTATGGCACAAGTTTTAACATTCACAATACATATCAAGCAAGCATGACAAGAGTTTATGAGCAGCGGAAAGTAAAGCATGCAAATTGCAAGAATGTAAAGGGATGGGATTGGAGTGTGCAAACGCAATTTGAAGACACGGAGATTTTTTACCTGTGGTTCTGATAGGTGGTGCTATCGTACATCCACGTTGATGGAGACTTCAACCCACGAAGGGTAACGGTTGTGCGAGTCCACGGAGGGCTCCACCCACGAAGGGTCCATGAAGAAGCAACCTTGTCTATCCCACCATGGTCTTCGCCCACGAAGGACTTGCCTCACTACGGTAGATCTTCACGAAGTAGGGCGATCTCCTTGCCCTTACAAACTCCTTGGTTCAACTCCACAATCTTGACGGAAGCTCCCAAGTGACACCTAACCAATCTAGGAGACACCACTTTCCAAGAAGTAACAAATGGTGTGTTGATGATGAACTCCTTGCTCTTGTGCTTCAAATGATAGTCTCCCCAACACTCAACTCTCTCTCACAGGATTTGGATTTGGTGGAAAGAAGATTTGAGTGGAAAGCAACTTGGGGAAGGCTAGAGATCAAAATTTATGTGGTAGGAATGGAATATATTGACCTCAACACAAGTGTAGGTGGTTCTCTCTCAGAAAATGTATGTTGGAAGTGTAGGCATGTTCTGATGGCTCTCTCCATGAATGAAGAGTGGGTGGAGGGGTATATATAGCCTACACACAAAATCTAACCGTTACACACAACTTACCAAACTCGATGGGACCGAATCGTGAAATTCGGTCAGACCGATTTAGTTCATAATGTGACCATTAGGAATTTCGGTGGGACCGACATGATCGACTCGGTAGGACCAATGTGCTAGGGTTAGGGTAAAGCCTCAACTCGGTTTGACCGATTACACAAACTCGGTGGGACCGATTTGGGTAATAAGCGAAACAGAGAGTTGGCCAGGCAAACTCGGTGGGACCGAAATTATTGCAATAGGCAACAGAGGGTTTGCAAGCCCATCTCGGTGAGACCGAGATCCCATCAGTGAGACCGACTTGATTAGGGTTTCTGGCAGTGGCTATGTCATCTCAACTTGGTGGCGCTAGATAGAAAGTTTCGGTGGGGCCGGTTTTGACTTTTGGTTTGGGACATATGTGGATGTGAGAAAGTGGTTGAGGGCTTTGGAGCATATCACTAAGCACTTTGAGCAAGCAAGCCATTAAGCAACATGTCATGGATTTGTCACGTCAGATGTCCTTAGTGTCAGGACTTAGTCGCGAGGCCAACGCATTTATGTGGTAGCTTGAGAGGGGTTGAGCGGAATCGAGAGACGCAACACAAGACAAGGATTTGGACAGCTTCGGGCCCCGGGAAACATCATCCGGTAAAAACCCTACATGCTGTTTGAGGCTAGGTCTCATTATCATCATGAGGGAGTCGCCGTAAACCGGCTCTCCTCTTTGTGTCTAGCCCTAAGATTATTTCTTCTTGCTTGTAGCTTCTCCCCCTTTGGGGAGCCCTGCCCCTCCTTATATATGTTGAAGGGGCGGGTTACATGTGGAGTCCTATTAGGATTAGGACTAGTCTATCTCTAATACAAACCGGATACAAGTCCAGGTCTTAACTCCTTGTAAGACAAATATTCCTTATGCCTTTCCTCTTAAACCGGCCCACCATAGTATGAACCGGCCTTCATGAACCGCCTGTTGGGCCACCAGGTCTTGTCGCTCCTCGCACCCGCCTGCCGGATTACCAATGAGTCGTGAACCGCCAGGTCCAAACGGGTTGCCGGTGAACCGCCAAGTGTCAGCGGGGTCTCAAATAAACCGCCAAGTCCGGCCGGGTTAACTTCCGGCCGGTTTACACCGCGGGGTATATCCCCGACATTAGCCCCCAAGTTTAGCTTGGATTTATCCATGGTAAACTTATGCTGCAAAATAAACACCAGAACAAATTTGGCAAATTGTGCTCCGGGTTAAGAATTCTTGTAGACCGGCACCTGGTCGTTCCTAAGTCCTTTGTCATTTCCTCCTTCTAGAAAATCCGGGTCAATAACCAGCTTCATACCCAAATTGCTG
This sequence comes from Triticum dicoccoides, assembly GCF_002162155.2. Lineage (NCBI taxonomy): Eukaryota > Viridiplantae > Streptophyta > Magnoliopsida > Poales > Poaceae > Triticum > Triticum dicoccoides. The sequence goes on from NC_041387.1 coordinate 402,897,981, forward strand.
ATGTTGGCTTCTTATAGAAAAAATATTGTGAAGAATAATCCACTTGAGTCAGCTTCCAAAGCGCCGGTTTAAGAATATTGGTCTTGAAATACTCATCTGATATTCAACCGGTTTGAAGATGCAAAACTTGCCAGTTTTATCATTACCAAAGACTGTCGGGTTGCAGCCACAGGGTCATAATGATTGGTGACGCCGGTTCAACCTAGTTTGCTCAATCAGAGAATTTGAAAATATTTCTTCAGTAATAATATAATACCTGTAGCCCCCAAGTCTTGAGCAGAACAAAGTGATTGCTTAAGACTTGCTTCGATATAAATACTTCCACTTAAGAAGAAATCCATGTTGTTCATCCCAGTCACTTAGTAAAAACTGAATACTCCATATTATGTAGCCCCCAAGTGCCGGGTTGTCATGCTTGGAGCAACCTGGGACTTGTAATTGTCTTATACTCATAAAAATTTCAACCAGTGTAGCCCCCAAGGGCCGGGTCATTATGCAATAATGAGCAGGGACTTTGTAGGTATAATCATGTAGATTTGAGCAATGATGTGTAGCCCCCAAGGGCCGGCTCGGTAAGATAATATTAAGCTGGGACTTAATATAACATCATATGATGTAACCCTCATCATGGGACTTGAATCTACGTCCACAAGGTTAAGAGCCTTGTGCTTTACCAACTGAGCAGTGGACTCTTCAATATAATGAATAAAAAGCTTTGTACCTTCAATTGTTGACAGGAGCAATTGGTAGCCCCCAAGGGCCGACTCATTATAATGTGATGAGGCGGGTCTTCAATAATATGAGCATAAAATTACTTTGCATTAGCCCCCAAGTGTCATGGTGCATGCTTGCAGCGACAAGAGACTTGCATATTTGATGTAATCTCAACTTAAATAATGTAGCCCCCAAGTGCCGGGTCGTAAGCCTGCAGCGACTCGGGACTATTCCCTCCATTATAGAATAAATCATACCCATTGATAAAATAATAGTCATTGCGCTGAAGCGACTTTGAAAACCTCAATCATAATATTGGTTATTGATAGCCATAATAAAAATCTAGCTATGTTGGCTATTCAAGATAATATAATCTGGTATGAAAAACCTTATTCATTCAATATCATAATGAAAATTCAGCCAAGTTTGGCTATTTGAATAATATAACCCAATGATTTATAAGCGCATGATTCCAATGGCGCAATCCAAATATGTACTGGCGACTTATAGTCCAAAGCCAGGCCGGGTTAACAAACACCGGATAATTTCTCATCATATACTGGCAACTTATCATCTTAAAGCCAGGCCGGTTTAATAAATACCGGATAATTTATCATCATGCTTTATTCAACCTGTCTCTGCATCGAACAAGTTTAAACTGTCCTGGCGGTTTACCGCCGGACGGGTCATAATGCCCAACATATAACCCAGGTTTATAACCAAGGCTGCACTTAAAAATAATCAATGAAATATATCATACCTGTGACATTGAATCACATCATTGGTTTACCAACTTTTTGTAGTAAGGGTGATAACCCCAATCTTGAGTAATGATAACTCCTTTGATACTGTGTCGGTTTATGAGAAAACCGTACCGGGTTGTGATAAACACCGGTTTAACCATATATAATACTGGCGACTCGTAGTCAAACCAGACCGGGCGGATAGTCTCCGGATTATGATTTGATCATGTACTTACAACTTGTAATTGAAAGTCAAGCCGGGTTAATGAACACCAGTTTACTCCATAATAAGATGGTAACATAAAATCAAACCGGGCAGAGAGTCTCCGGATTAAGATGTGACCGTGTTCCGCCAATTTGTAGTTGACAGTCGAACCGGATTAACAATGTCGGTTTAAAAAACGCAACAAAAATCAAACAACAGTTATGAAAAAATATGGAAGCAAAGGCAATGATAAGACCATTTGCAAAAAGAGGCTTTACTGAGCCGATCAGATGGTGTTACCATGGTCGGACACGACCAAGCTCCCAATAAGGTGTAGCTATGGTTCAAGTCAGCCAGGTCCCCAACTGAAACCGTGGCATTATGCCGATCAAGTGGCGTGGCAATGGTTCGGGTTTGACCAAGCCCCCAAGTGACTCTGTGGCCTTAGGCCGATCAAGAGGCGTGACTGGTTCAGACTTGACCATGTCCCCAAGTGATCTGGTGGCTTTCGCCTATCAAGAGGTGTTGCATTGGTTCGGACACGACCAAGCCCCCAAGTGACATAACATGGTGCTTTGAAAAGCTAACCCAAGAGGTAAATCGGAGGCCGCTTTAAGACAGAACCTCCGTGTAACCACGCATGATGTAAAAAAGAACAGAGACCCCGCTTTATGAAGCAGAAGCCCCCATGTGATCAATAATATGTTAGGCCAATAAGGCAGGATACCCATGTTTGAACCGCGCATCATGGCAGCAGGTCCTCTTCGGTAATTTTTAACTTTTTTTTGCAAGAAATAAATTCTTCTTGAACCGGGATCTTGAACCGGATATTGAGAGCTTCAAAGTTTTGTGGGAGACACCTTTCCCTTGACCTATATTTTAAACCGGAATCTTCATTTTCAGCCGGAAATTTTCTGACGGTCTTTAAACTCGAACTTGCGAGAAGTTAATTCCTTTTTTGAACCGGACATTGTTAAACCGGATTTGGGCGCTTCAGAGCTTTGTGGGAGAATAGATTTCCCTTGAACCGGATTGTAAACCAGATATTTGAGAGCTTCAATGAGACTGACTTCCCTTGAGCCGGAATTTAAACCGGAATCCTTTCTGATGACCCGGATCTTCTTCATTGAGCCGGGATTTTATAACTATCATATACTTTCTAAGCCGGAAATTTTCTGACGGCCTTCAAATAACAGTAGCCTCCTGGACCGGGTTATCTTTCCCTCCATCGTCCTGGGGTTCTTAAATTTGCTGGCAAGATTTGCTTAGTCATGTCATCGTAGCCCCCGAGTCTCAAGGTGACTCGAGGAGTTGGCTTGAAACTCTCCATATTTGACCATGATATAAACCGACATAACTTGTATATCATTGGTGTTGATAGCACAATGTAAATCCACAGAAGGTTGAGGTGACTGCGGCGGGTTATAAATGATCCCGTATGAGCCGTGTCAGCAACTCGGCCAATGGTTCCTTCCAACTGGCGATTTGAAGTTAACCAAACTGTAGTGGCGGTGACTTGTGCGCCTGCCCATTGAGCCATCCAGTGCAAACGGCGGTTGATAGTATATGATAATTTGCCTCCTTTTTGTTGAAATAAAACCGGGCTACCCAAGCTGTGACTTGCTCATACTCAATAAACAGCTCATGCAGACAGGTGCGGCCCGGTATGTTGATGTAGACCAGGCCGCGAGAGACGGACGACAAAAACGACCGCAACATCAGAGGCAGCTCGGATAGATGAGTCGGCCGTGGCATTGTAAACCGGTGCGGACGGGGAAGATCGGCACCGGTGTCGTAAACCGGCACGGACGGGCGAGTTAATCGCGTCGTTTTGATGTAGTGAACAATTGTCCTCCATCAACAATATTGCAGACCAAGGCAAAGATAAACTGCTTTTTGACAAAAATAATATGTGCCAATAAAATATATTTAAAATGGATATCACCTGATGTGCCAGGCCAGAAATAATCCGCCATGAAGTTGATGATCACTAGGTTAAGTTGAAATCACTCACGAGTGAGTCGCTCGTGGCGTTGTAAACCGGCGCGGACGGGCGGGTCAATTGCAGGCACGGTAAGCCGCATGGACGGACGAGTCAATCGCAGGCACGGTAAATTGCGCGGATGGGTGAGTCAGCCGCATCGTGATGATGTAGACCGGACCGCAGGAGCAGTGGTTTGCGCACATCCGCTGAGCAATTTGACATAGCGCGGATGTCGACTCGACCTCCAATGACAGCACACGAGGACCGGATCATACTTCGGCCATGAGTTAATTGACCTATGTACACAATAGCATACCGCGATAAAAGCTTTGCATGATATTTAATTATACCAAGTACAGTAAGAGTTTAGAAAAATAGCACCTGATTGTTTTTTGTTCGGCAAATCAATAAAACCCCTTTTCTTTTTATCTCTACTCCAGGTGCAAACGCCTTGCCGTGCAGATTATATGCATACTTGCACCGTTCTTCAACTGGTACTGGCTTTGTTAGTATTTTACATTGGCTCAAGTCTTCACATGGAGGAAACAGTAGCAGCAGCTGTAATCATTGACCGCTCCTTGTCCTCATATCAAACACCATATCACGGAAAACCACTGCTTGGTGGTACCATACTCATCGTCTTCAGAATCCCAGCCGCTCAATGCATGTCATCTGATGAGTCTGATAATACCTGTGTCATCCGTCATGAAAGAAGGCACGGGCGGATCCAGCGAGCCATGGTGGAGGAAGCAGCCAGGCGGTGCCGCGGCGGTTGCGGCGACTTGTGGCCGCAGCAGTGGGCGCTAGAAGGCGGTTCTCCGGCGGCAGCGCTAGCAAAGCCGGCGTGCGGATGAGCCAGCGGGCAGTGCTGAGACACGCGACGGCCCGGTGGCGACGGGGAGGCCAGCAGGCGGAGCGAAACATGCCAAGCCGGCTGAAACAACGCAGACGCGATGAAGTGCGATGCAGTGCAGGGCGCGCGAGGCGGAGCCTGGCCCGGAGCAACATCAACGCGGAGCCGTCCGCGGCAGAACACAGGCAGGGCCATTGTGGGCGGAGAACGAGGCGAGGCCACGGGCCTTAGCAGAGGCGGCAATACAGGCGGGTCGCACCGGGCGAAGGTTCAGCCCCGCTACTGCTAAGGCGGGTGGAGATGGAGGTCTCGAAGGCGGACGGCGGCAGTCGGCGAGGCCGGCTTGCGACCGATCTACCGTACGAGGGAGAGGCGTGGGCGACTCTGGATAGGGCCGAAACCGTGCCCCTGTCCACGTCCTTTTCCGGGTCGTGGTCTTCCCCTTTTTTTCTCCTTTTTTTAATGCCGCAGCGGACACTCGCCGGCCCTCCAACCTCGGAGTTGACTGCAAGTGGATTTCCAGGTAGACATACATGGACGGGAATAATTTGGTCTTGATCTCGTCGAAGAACAAACTGCCGCATGGTTTTGATGATCCATCAGAAGTGTTAGTCGAAGTTGTACTGCTAGGCTTTTTGATTGCCTTTGTTGTTTTTTGTGCGCCGCTGCTGACCGAACCTTGCGTCTCGTGCCTCCTCGAGATTTGACATGCTCGGAGTAGCAGAAAACGACGGTCTCGGCCGTAACAGATATCGATTCGTCCTTGGATGGATCACCACAAACGTGTGCGGCGGCGCTTATGACGAAACCCTAGCTTCTGATGTAGATCCTTTCACACCAGCTCCTCTTCATCGGAAAAATTTGGCGAACTTCTCAATCCCTAAGATAAATCCCTCCAAGAACTCAACACCACCGTGCGCAAGCCCCACGGTGGGCGCCAACTGTCGTGGATTTGTCACGTCAGATGTCCTTAGTGTTAGGACTTAGTCGCGAGGCCAACGCATCTATGTGGTATCTTGAGAGGGGTTGAGCGGAATCGAGAGACGCAACACAAGACAAGGATTTAGATAGCTTCGGGCCCCGGGAAACATCATCCGGTAAAAACCCTACATGCTGTTTGAGGCTAGGTCTCATTATCATCACGAGGGAGTCGCCGTAAACCGGCTCTCCTCTTTGTGTCTAGCCCTAAGATTATTTCTTCTTGCTTGTAGCTTCTCCCCCTTTGGGGAGCCCTGCCCCTCCTTATATATGTTGAAGGGGCAGGTTACATGTGGAGTCCTATTAGGATTAGGACTAGTCTATCTCTAATACAAACCGGATACAAGTCCAGGTCTTAACTCCTTGTAAGACAAATATTCCTTATGTCTTTCCTCTTAAACCGGCCCACCATAGTATGAACCGGCCTTCATGAATCGCCTGTTGGGCCACCAGGTCTTGTCGCTCCTCGCACCCGCCTGCCGGATTACCAATGAGTCGTGAACCACCAGGTCCAAACGGGTCGCCGGTGAACCGCCAAGTGTCAGCGGAGTCTCAAATAAACCGGCAAGTCCAGCCGGGTTAACTTCCGGCCGGTTTACACCGCGGGGTATATCCCCGACACAACACCTCATCCCCTCTTAATAGTATTGGCTTTCCTATGAACTCAATGTGATCTTGGATCACTAAAAGTAAAATGTAGAGTCTTGTGCTTTGAGCTTGAGCCAATCATTTGTCCTTAACATCTTGAAGGGGTTCCACATCCTCTAGTCCATGCCACTCCATTGTTGAACTTATCTAAACATACTAGGTAAGAGTATTAGTCCAACAAGAGATATGTTGACAATAATTACCAAAATCACCCAGGGAGCACTTGTGCTTTCAATCTCCCCCTTTTTGGTAATTGATGACAACATTCATCAAAGCTTTAGATAAAGATATAGAGAATAACAAGGAAAGCTTTGGAAAGACATGTAACATGCATATGCTCCCCCTACATGTATGCAATCATGTAAATATGGAATATGGGAGCATGTGAATGCATAAGCATGACAGAGTAAGCAATGTTTTTCATGTATCTTGGCTATATGCATCAGAGCAAATGATGTGAATATAGGAAATGTACCTTCATGCTCATGAGTCCTTCTTGCAAACAGTATGTACATCAGCAAGAAATCCTCATACACATGACTGTGATGCATATACTTACCTTGTGGTCTTGAGTTGGCTTAGGAAAGAATGAACCTGCGTAAACGAGGTTAGATAACACAGATACACCTACTAGCTAGAGAAAACAAAAGAAACCACAAGAGTACCAAGACTGGGATGACATGTAGAGAGTGAGTACTGAGTACCCCATTGGATATAGACATGTCCCCAAAGGTAAAGATGTGCAATGAATTCAAGGATTTCCTTTCCTTAGATGTCTTGCTCCCCCTGAATCTAGCATGGGATACTGGGTGAAGATAGGGAACAGAAAATCAGATCAAAGAAAAGAAACAGAGCTAATGCAAACAATCAAATATGAACATGTCTTTCCCCTCTTAAAGACATGTGACTTCTCTCCTCTTGAACACCAAGCATTTGGGGTCTCTCTCTCCTCCTGAGTATTCTCTCCCCCTATAGAAATGATTAAGCTTTGATATAATCTCTCTCTCCCCCTTTGACATCAATTTCCAAGAAGGGTTCTTCTAGATTTATGTTACAAATGGGTTTGGTCCTTGAGTCACAGAACAAAGCAACAAGTTGAATGTGATGCTGGTAGAGGACAAGAATCATTGAGTGGAGCTGGATCAAAAAGAATGCAGGAACAAGTGGCAAGTTGTCTTTCCTATAGTGAAATCGGTGGCACCAAGTTATGTGCTTCAGTTGTACCGAAATATTTCGGTTGGACCGAAGGCAACAGAACGGTGTGACCGAGTTCATCACAGAGAAAACACTTGTCACCTCAGCTCACTAGACAAGTAAGATCTCACAAGGATTTGCAAGGAATTAACTGGAAGATTTGCAAGGAATTGGATGCAGGGAATGCAGACTAAAAAGAAACAGAAAAGAAATCTAGATGACGTTTTTTTTTGAAAGGGGAAACAAATATGCATGAGACAAATGCAAGAGCACAGAAAAGGACACAAGAGAACTTCATCTAGAATTGGTCGGCGACAATGTCACCTACGTTAGAGTATATTGACTTAGGAGTCAAGTGAGATCACTTGATCATAGGTCATACTCATCATTTAATATCAAAATGGGGTTACCAATTTTCGTTTAAGCATTTTGATGTATTCACATCTTGTTGAGTTGCTTTGACTCATGACTTGGAGTAAAGCTTCTCTAAGATGGAATAGCATACCTTGGGTGGTGGTGTTGATCTTGATCATGTAGTTGAACTTGTGTGGGATGCTCAATGTTGATGTAGTTCATTTGGAGCATCACTTGGAATTGGAGTTCATCTACCTACATGGGTTAGTCTTGCAAGGAAGAGCACGTGTGTATCCAAAATGACAATCATGAAACTCAATATAGAAATTGTCAAAGGATATGTTTGAAGGGTTTCGTGCTTCCTTGTCTTCAACCACCGTTGTGTAGAGACTTGGTGAAGTAGAGATTTGCTCAAGATGTGAGTGGGTTGCAATCTCATTGATTTAGATTCATCCAAGTACCTATACGGGTTAGATGACATGCAAGGGTGCAAATATATCCAAGACATATGAATAGCAACATGAAAGAAATATCAAGGATTAGTCAAAGGCTCATGCCTTGCATGTATCCAAATGGAGTTCCTACTCCAAGTTTGAAGCATCAATGATGTTGAATTCACCTCTCAAACAGCAAAAGACTTTCTCATCAAGCGGTTTGGTGAATATATCTACTAATTGCTTATCGGTGCGAACATGCTTAAGATTAATGTCCCCTTTGGCAACGTGATCTCGAATGAAATGATGATGAACTTCAATATGCTTAGTTCGAGAGTGTTGCGCGGGATTGTGAGCAATCTTGATAGCACTTTCATTGTCACAAAGCAATGGAACATGTTTCACATATATCCCATAATCCTTGAGAGTTTCGGTCATCCAAAGTAAATGAGCAAAACATGAACCAGCGGCAATGTATTCTGCTTCGGCGGTGGATAAGGATACCGAGTTCGTTTCTTGGAGGACCAAGACACAAGAGATCTACCAAGAAATTGACAAGTACCCGAAATGGACTTTCTATCAACCTTATCTCCGGTATAGTCTGAATCGGAGTAACCAACAAGATCGAAAGAAGACCTCTTAGGATACCAAATGCCAAAATTTGGTGTGTGTATTAAGTATCTCACTATCCTTTTCACAGCCTTAAGATGACATTCTTTAGGGTCCACTTGATATCGTGCACACATGCACACACTTAGCATAATATTGGGACGAGAGGCACATAGATATAACAATGAACCAATCATGGAGTGGTAAACCTTTTGATCAACCGGTTCACCATCTTTGGTCAAATCAAGATGTCCACTAGTAGGCATGGGTGTAGTCATACCTTTGCATTCTTGCATATTGAACTTCTTGAATAAGTTCTTGGTGTACTTTGTTTGAGAGACAAAGGTACCTTCCTTAGTTTGCTTGATTTGCAAACCGAGAAAGAATTTGAGTTCACTCATCATAGACATCTCAAACTTCTCCAACATTAGCTTTCCAAATTTGTCACTAAAATGAGGGTTAGTCGAACCAAATATAATATCATCAACATAGATTTGGCACACACATAGTTCTAGATTAACCCTTTTAGTAAAAAGTGTAGAATCAATTTTTCCAATTTCAAAGCCTTTTTCAAGAGGTAATAGCACCCCAGATCCACAAGCTTGCACAGAATGTGATGTTTTAGTCCAAAACTTGCAAAATGTTACTGAGGACTCCTACAACTTGACACTCTATGTGATGTTTTGGTCCAGAGCCAATCACAGCGTGACAAGTGGCAGTCCAGAGGGTGGACCGGTCAGCTCTGGCAATTTTGCATGAAGGCCCCTGCCGTTTACTCGATTCAACCCGCATTCTCAATTTTGCACAAAGGCCCACTTGTCACCTGATTAGAATAATCAACTACCTGAATATTTTGATGCCAATTCCACTGTCCAGTATAGTTCAAACCCCCTGTGTACTTTCTGCTGATGTAACCCTACCAAACCAAGTGCACGTTGGCCAAAATGAACAAACCAACCGATACAAAAATAGAATCGTCATAATCCAATTCTGAATCATAAGTAGGGGGAGTTTCCATAAGTTAGGAGTATCAAGAGAAGTTGCAAAATGGACATATCTTGGGTGATTTCTTGAGGATCATGCTACGTATTGAGCTTGCATTGCTTTTCCTTGAAGAGGAAAGGGTGATGCAGCAAAAGTAGCGTAAGTATTTCCCTTAGTTTTTGAGAACCAAGGTATCAATCCAGTAGGAGGCTCCTCAAAAGTCCCACGCATCTACACAAACAAACAAAGAACTCACAACCAACACAATAAAGGGGTTGTCAATCCCTTCACGGCCACTTGCGAAAGTGAGATCTGATAGAGATAGTATGATAAGATAAATATATTTTTGATATTTTATAATATAGATAGGAAAAGTAAAGATGCAAATAAAAGTAGATTGAAAGCTTATATGATAAAAGATAGACCCAGGGGCCATAGGTTTCACTAGTGGCTTCTCTCAAGATAGCATAAGTATTACGGTGGGTGAACAAATTACTGTTGAGCAATTGATAGAAAAGCGAATAATTATGAGATTATCTAGGCATGTCATGTATATAGGCATCACGTCCGTGACAAGTAGACCGACTCCTGCCTGCATCTACTACTATTACTCCACAAATTGACCGCTATCCAGCATGCATCTAGAGTATTAAGTTCATAAGGACAGAGTAGCGCATTAAGAAAGATGACATGATGTAGAGGGATAAACTCATGCAATATGATATAAACCCCACCTTTTTATCCTCGATGGAAACAATACAATACGTGCCTTGCAACCCTTATTGTCACTGGGTAAGGACACCACAAGATTGAACCCAAAGCTAAGCACTTCTCCCATTGCAAGAAAGATCAATCTAGTAGGCCAAACCAAACTGATAATTCGAAGAGACTTGCAAAGATAACTCAATCATACATAAAAGAATTTAAAGGAGATTCAAATATTTCTCATAGATAAACTTGATCATAAACTCACAATTCATCGGATCTCGACAAACACACCGCAAAAAGAGTTACATCGAATAGATCTCCACAAGAGAGGGGGAGAACATGGTATTGAGATCCAAAAAGAGAGAAGAAGCCATCTAGCTAATAACTATGGACCCGAAGGTCTGTGGTAAACTACTCACAACTCATCGGAAGGGCTATGGTGTTGATGTAGAAGTCATCCGTGGTTGATTCCCCCTCCGGCGGAGCGCCGGCGAAGGCTCCAAGATGGGATCTCACGGATACAGAAGGTTACGGCGGTGGAAATTGTTTTTCGTTGGCTCCCTGGATGTTTTCGGGGTACGTGGGTATATATAGGAGGAAGAAGTAGGTCGGTGGCCGCCCGAGGGGCCCACGAGATAGGGGGTGCGCCCTGTAGGGGTGGGCGCCACTCTCGTGGCCGCCTCGATCGCTTCTTGACTTGCACTCCAAGTCCTCTGGATCACGTTCGTTCCAAAAATCACGCTCCCGAAGGTTTCATTCCGTTTGGACTCCGTTTGATATTCCTTTTCTTCGAAATACTGAAATAGGCAAAAAAAACAGCAATATTGGCTGGGCCTCCGGTTAGTAGGTTAGTCCCAAAAATGATATAAATGTGTAAAATAAAGCCCATAAACATCCAAAAGGGGTAATATAATAGCATGGAACAATCAAAAATTATAGATACGTTGGAGACGTATCAAGCATCCCCAAGCTTAATTCCTGCTCATCCTCGAGTAGGTAAATGATAAAAACAGAATTTTTGATGTGGAATGCTACCTAGCATAATTCTCAATGTAATTTTCTTTATTGTGGCATGAATGTTCAGATCCAAATGATTCAAAATAAAAGTTCATATTGACAAAAGAAATAGTAATACTTCAAGCATACTAATAAAAGCAATCATGTCTTCTCAAAATAACATGGCTAAACAAAGTTCATCCCTACAAAATCATATAGTTAGGCTATGCCTCATTTTCGTCACACAAAAATGTTCCCAAATTCTACACCCCCGATGACAAGCCAAGCAATTGTTTCGTACTTAAATAATCTCAAAAAAATTCAACTTTCACGCAATACATGAGCGTGAGCCATGGATATAGCACTATGGGTGGAATAGAATGTGATGATGGAGATTGTGTGGAGAAGACAAAAAAGGAGAAAGTCTCACATTGACGAGGATAATCAACGGGCTATGGAGATGCCCATCAATTGATGTCAACATGAGGAGTAGGGATTGCCATGCAACAGATGCACTACAGCTATAAATGAATGAAAGCTGAACAAAAGAAAACTAGTGGGTGTGCATCCAACTTGCTTGCTCACGAAGACCTAGGGCATTTGAGGAAGCCCATCGTAGGAATATACAAGCCAAATTCTATAATGAAAAATTCCCACTAGTATATGGAAGTTACAACATATGAGACTCTCTATATGAAAAACATGGTGCTACTTTGAAGCACAATATATGAGACTCTCTATATGAAGGACATGGTGCTACTTTAAAGCACAGGTGTGGAAAAAGAGATAGTAACATTGCCCCCTTTTTATTTATTTTCTTCTTTTTTTTCTTTTTTTTTCTTTTTATTGGGCCTTCCTTTTTTCTTTTGGCCTTTCTTTTTTTTCCTTTGGCCTTTCTTTTTTTCTTTTGGCCTTTCTTTTTTTTTCTTTGGGGACAATGCTCTAATAATGATGATCATCACACTTTTATTGATTTACAACACATGAATTACAACTCGAAACTAGAACAAGATATGACTCTATATGAATGCCTCTGGCGGTATACCGTGATGGTGCAATGAATCAAGAGTGGCATGTATGAAAAATTATGCACGGTGGCTTTGCCACAAATACGATGTCAACTACATGATCATGCAATGGCAATATGACAAAAGTAATGCGTGTCATGATGATAAACGGAACGGTGGAAAGTTGCATGGCAATATATCTCGGAATGGCTATGGAAATTCCATAATAGGTAAGTATGGTGGCTGTTTTGAGGAAGATATAAGGAGGTTTATGTGTGATAGAGCGTATCATATCATGGGTTTGGATGCACCGGCGAAGTTTGCACCAACTCTCAAGGTGAGAAAGGGCAATGCACGGTACCGAAGAGGCTAGCAATGATGGAAAAGTAAAAGTGCGTATAATCCATGGACTCAACATTAGTCAAAAGAACTCATATACTTATTGCAAAAATTTAGAAGTCATCAAAAACCAAGCACTACGCGCATGCTCCTAGAGGGATAGATTGGTAGGAAAAGACCATCGCTCGTCCCCGACCGCCACTCATAAGGATGCACAATCCAAGGACACTTCATGTTTCAAATTTGTTACACAACTTTAATCATATGTGCATGCTACGGGACTTGCTAACTTCAACACAAGCATTCTTTAAATTAATAATCACCCAACTAGCATGACTTTAATATCACTACCTCCATATCTCAAAACAATTATCAAGTATCAAATTGATCATAGCATCCAATTCACTTCCTATGATAGTTTTTATTATACCCAACTTGGATGCCTACCATTCTAGGACCAATTTTATAACCATAGCAAATACCATGCTGTTCTAAGAGACTCTCAAAATAATATAAGTGAAGCATGATAGACTAGCAATTTCTACAAAATTAAGCCACCGCCGTGCTCTAAAAGATATAAGTGAAGCACTAGAGCAAAAACTATCTAGCTCAAAAGATATAAGTGAAGCACATAGAGTATTCTAATAAGTTCTAATAAAGTAGGCTTATCCCAAAAGGTGTGTACAGCAAGGATGATTGTGGAAAACTAAAAAGCAAATATAAATATCATACAAGACGCTCCAAGCAAAACACATATCATGTGGCAAATAAAAATATAGCTCCAAGTAAAGTTACCAATGAACGAAGACGAAAGAGGGGATGCCTTCCCGGGGCATCCCCAAGCTTAGGCTTTTGGCTACTCTTGAATATCTTGGGGTGCCATGGGAATCCCCATGCTTAGGCTTTTGCCACTCCTTATTCCATAGTCCATCAAATCTTTACCCAAAACTTGAAAACTTCACAACACAAAACTCAACAGGAAATCTCATAAGCTCCGTTAGTGAAAAAAAAACAAAACCACCACATAAGGTACTGTAATGAACTCATTCTTTATTTATATTGGTGTTAAACCTAATGTATTTAAAGTTCTCTATGGTTCATACCACTTAATACTAGCCTTAGATGCATTAAAATAAGAAAACAACACACGAAAAACAGAATCTTTCAAAAACAGATCAGTTTGTAGCAATCTGTAACTAAGGCAAACTTATGGAACTCTAAAACTACTACCAAAATAGGAAGTCCTGGAAAATTTGTCTATTGATTTACAGAAAAAGAATCATCACAAAAGAACATTTTTGTTATTTAACAAAACTAATTTCGTGCGTGCAAGGTTTCTGTTTTTCAGCAGAATCAAATCAACTATCACCATAGGTTATCCTATAGGTTCTACTTGGCACAAACACTAATTAAAACATAAAAACACATCTAAACAGAAGGTAGATGCAAAATTTATTACTAAACAGAAACAAAAACAAAAAAACACAAATAAAATTGGGTTGCCTCCCAACTAGCGCTATTGTTTAACGCCCCTAGCTAGGCATAAAAGCGAAGATAGATCTAAGTAGTGTCATCTTTGGCACTCAATTCATAAGTAGCCCGCATGATAGATTCATAAGGTAATTTGATTTTCTTTCTTGGAAATTGCTCCATGCCATTCCTTAATGGGCATTGGAATCTAATATTCCCTTCCTTCATTTCAATAATCGCGCCAATCGTTCTAAGGAAAGGTCTACCAAGAATAATAGGGCAAGAAAGATTGCAATCTATATCAAGAACGATAAAATCTACGGGCACCAAATTTCCATTTGCAACATTGAGAACATCATTGATCCTTTCCATTGGCTTTTTAATGGTGGAATCCGCGAGGTGCAAATTTAAAGAGCAATCATCAAGATCATGGAAACCTAGAATATCACATAAAGTTTTCGGAATCGTGGAAACACTAGCACCCAAATCACACAAAGCAAAACACTCATGATCTTTAAATTTAATCTTTATAGAAGGTTCCCACTCATCATTAAGTTTTCTAGGAATAGAAACTTCCAAATTATGTTTTTCATCATATGATTGCATCAAGGCATCAACGATATGTTTGGTAAAAGCTTTATTTTGACTATAAGTATGAGAAGAATTAACAACGGATTGCAACAAGGAAATACAACCTTCTAAAGAACAATTATCATAATCAAATTTCTTGAAATCCGAGATAGTGGGTTCAATGCTATTTAAAGTCATGACCTCTCCAATCCCACTTTTACCAAATTTAGCATCAAGATCTAAAAACTCCGAATTATTGGGACGCCTTCTAACTAAAGTTGACTCATCTCCAGTCCCATTATTATTAAGATTTATATTGCAAAACAAAGATCTAATAGGGGACACATCAATAACTTTAAGATCTTCGTCATTATTTTCACCTAACTTTTCTGGTTTGGCAGCCATCTTACTGACTAAGGTAGCTTGCTTATCAGAAATTTTGGCTATAGAATTTTCAAGCCTGGTAATTTGAGAGTTCAAACCATAAAATTCTTTAGACATATCATCAAGCTCCTTATTCATAAATCCCAAAAAACGTTTTTGTTCTTTAAGCTCTTTTCTGAAGAAATTATTATGCTCAAATTGCAAAGTCATAAAGCTTCTAATATTTGATTCAATCTCTTCCAACCTTCTAAGAAGGAGGTCGGTACTCTTAGGCAAATCCATAAGGATAAACAGGCACACAAGCAAGAGAAAGAGAGGGAGATTGGGAAAGAGAGGACAAATAAAACGGCAAGGGTGAAGGGGGGAGAGGAAAATGAGAGGCAAATGGCAAATAATGTAAATGCGAGGGAGATGAGTTTGTGATGGGTACTTGGTATGTCTTGACTTGAGCGAAGACCTCCCCGGCAACGGCGCCAGAAATCCTTCTTGCTACGTCTCGAGCTTGTGTTGGTTTTCCTTGAAGAGGAAAGGGTGATGCAACAATAGTAGCGTAAGTATTTCCCTCAGTTTTTGAGAACCAAGGTATGAATCCAGTAGGAGGCTCTCAAAAGTCCCACGCACCTACACAAACAAACAAAGAACTCGCAACCAATGCAATAAAGGGGTTGTCAATCCCTTCACGGCCACTTGCGAAAGTGAGATCTGATTGAGATAGTATGATAAGATAAATATATTTTTGGTATTTTATAATATAGATAGGAAAAGAGAAGATGCAAATAAAAGTAGATTGAAAGCTTATATGATAAAAGATAGACCCGGGGGCCATAGGTTTCACTAGTGGCTTCTCTCAAGATAGCATAAGTATTACAGTGGGTGAACAAATTACTGTCGAGCAATTGATAGAAAAGCGAATAATTATGAGATTATCTAGGCATGATCATGTATATAGGCATCACGTCCGTGACAAGTAGACCGACTCCTGACTGCATCTACTACTATTACTCCACACATCGACCGCTATCCAGCATGCATCTAGAGTATTAAGTTCATAAGAACATAGTAACGCATTAAGAAAGATGACATGATGTAGAGGGATAAACTCATGCAATATGATATAAACCCCACCTTTTTATCCTCGATGGCAACAATACAATACGTGCCTTGCAACCCTTATTGTCACTGGGTAAGGACACCGCAAGATTGAACCCAAAGGTAAGCACTTCTCCCATTGCAAGAAAGATCAATCTAGTAGGCCAAACCAAACTGATAATTCGAAGAGACTTGCAAAGATAACTCAATCATACATAAAAGAATTCAAAGGAGATTCAAATATTTCTCATAGATAAACTTGATCATAAACTCACAATTCACCGGATCTCGACAAACACACCACAAAAAAAGTTACATCTAATATATCTCCACAAGAGAGGGGGATAACATGGTATTGAGATCCAAAAAGAGAGAAGAAGCCATCTAGCTAATAACTATGGACCCGAAGGTCTATGGTAAACTACTCACAACTCACCGGAAGGGCTATGGTGTTGATGTAGAAGCCCTCCGTTGTCGATTCCCCCTCCGGCGGAGCACCGGTGAAGGCTCCAAGAGGTGATCTCGCGGATACAGAAGGTTATGGCGGTGGAAATTGTTTTCCGTTGGCTCCCTGGATGTTTTTGGGGTACGTGGGTATATATAGGAGAAAGAAGTAGGTCGGTGGCCGCCCGAGGGGCCCACGAGATAGGGGGCGCGCCCTGTAGGGGTGGGCGCGCCCTCCACCCTCGTGGCCGCCTAGATCGCTTCTTGACTTGCACTCCAAGTCCTCTGGATCACGTTCATTCCAAAATTCACGCTCCCGAAGGTTTCATTCCATTTGGACTCCGTTTGATATTCCTTTTCTTTGAAATACTGAAATAGGCAAGAAAATAGCAACATGGGCTGGGCCTCCGGTTAGTAGGTTAGTCCCAAAAATGATATAAATGTGTAAAATAAAGCCCATAAACATCCAAAAGGGGTAATATAATAGCATGGAACAATCAAAAATTATAGGTACGTTGGAGACGTATCAGATCATCAGGGCTAACACTATCAGGTGACATGTTTGATGATTGATAACCAACACCACCTGCCTAGGATCTTAGTCTGACTGATGAGACGACTACCATGACGAGAAGGGTAGGGCATGCATCCCACCTGCATCCGGGTGGTTCCCCTGATCAGCGCTCACTTGGTGTTGGTGGTGGTACTATCCATGGTACTGCTGCTGGAGCTGGGATGCAGCCGGAGCCGCTACTGTGCTGGTAGTAACAGCAGCGGTAGCGGTAGCAGCGGCGTGTTGTGATCTGTTAGATGCGTGCAACATGGGTGGGCCCTTGTCTCCGAGGCTCACGTAAGACAGCCCGGTGAGCGAGACGTCGTCGTTGTTGGACAGCCGCGCCACCTTGCCGCCGCCGCCACCGCCACTGTCGTACTGTATTGTCATGCCGCCGCCGCCGCTGAGATGATGCGCCTCCACGGGGACCATGATGTGCCCCGGTGTCGGGTTGTCTGACAGAAAAGAGAGAGCACAGTTGTGGTCTGGGCCCCCGTCGTGGGCGAACATGGTGGTCTTGCCGTTGCTGTGCCGACTGCTGTTACTGTTGCTCTCCGAGGAAGGTGTGCTGGTGAAGGCCAGTGGCTGGTAGCCGAACGTGGCCTCGCCACCGCCGTCGGTCAGGAAGGGGAAGTGCTTCCTCTCCGGCTTGCTGTGGTGGAAGAGGGAGGCGGCGCCGCTAAAGGAGTAGTACTGCTCGTGGAACGCATCGGCCTCTGTCTTCATGGCGATGCTGCCGAGCCACTTGGGCTCCGCCATGGACGTCGGGGAGAAGATTTGCGGGTACGACACGAATCTTGTCACTCATGTTCACAAGCAATGATGGGGAGCTAAGAGCATGAGGTTGGTGAGGAGCTTGCTCCTGATCTGTTGCGCCTCGTTCACCTCGCGGAGGAAGATTGCGTTCTCTTGGATGCCCTTGATGTTGAAGGTGAGCGGCTCGGCGCCGCTGGCGATCACAAGCTTGTCGTAGGCCATCCTGAAGCGGTAGGGGTTGGTCGGCAGCTGCTCGTCACCGACCGCCACCGTGCAGTACACCTCGTGCTTCTGCGTGTCGATGCCGGTGCAATTGGCGAGGAAGAAGTATGATCTAGGGCGGGTGGCGAGCGTCGTGGATGCGGCTGACGGGCTCCACCACGGACCAGAACTCCAGCGTGCCGACGCACGTCGACGCAAGCAGCGGCGTGAACACCATGTGGTTCCTCGGGTACACGCACACCACGTCATAGACGGAGGTGTCAACATCCTTGAGGAACCGGCATGCCGCCCACCCGGAGCCGAGCACCACCATGCAGGGCTTGTTCTTGAGGCCCGTTGGGCCCAGATCCGGCAACGCCACCATCGCCTCAGTGGGGTCCTCGATATCGGAGCACTCCGCCGCCATGGGCTCTACTGCCGCGGGGAACAACCTCGTAGGGGTCGCGCTGATGCCTCTTCTCGGGCCGTAGAGATGGCCCGCCGTGCCGGCACCGCACTTGTCGGTGAGGCCGACACACACGAGGCTATGGAATGACGACGCGACGTGGTGGCTCCGTGGCCCCAATGCCGCCGCATTGTGCAGCGCGGACACCGCCGGGGTGGGCACGCTGCCCTCGAACGCGATCCTTGAGAGGGACTGCGACAACTGCGAGCTCCTGGTGATCCTAGACCAAGACATTGAAGTGTGCATCCTGCGCTGCTTCTACCGCCTGTATCTGGTGCGAGTTGCTGCAGATGTCACTGCAATGGTTTGGGAAGAAGACCTGGATCAGCAAAGCAAATCATCCAACATTGTTGAATCGAGGAAATGACAGGGGCCTTTGTGCAAAATTGTCAGTGTTGACCGGTCCACCCTCTGAACTGCCACTTGTCATGCTGTGATTCGCTCCGGACCAAAACATCACATAGAGTGTCAAGTTGTAGGAGTCCTCAGTAACATTTTGCAAGTTTTGGACTAAAACATCACATTCTGTGCAAGTTTGTGGATCTGGGGTGCTATTACCTCCTTTTTCAATAAGGAACTTGGTCAAGCATTTATACCATGCTCTAGGAGCTTGTTTAAGACCATAAAGAGCTTTGTGAAGTTTGTAAACATGATTAGGTTTCTTAGGATTGACAAAGCCGGGAGGTTGCTTAACATATACTTCCTCCTCTATTTCTCCATTTAGAAAAGCACTTTCAATGTCCATTTGGTACAAGGTGATTAGCATAGGCAAGTAAGATGTGAATGGAATCAAGTCTAGCAACGGGGGCATATGTCTCACCATAGTCCATACCTTCGACTTGAGTGTAGCCTTGGGCAGCGAGACGTGCTTTGTTGCGAACCACTTGTCCATCTTCATCTTGCTTGTTGCGAAACACCCATTTGGTACCAATGATGTTGTGGTTGTTGTCGGGCTTCTCAACCAATCTCCAAACTTGATTTCTCTCAAAGTTGTGTAGCTCTTCATGCATGGCATTTATCCAATCCGGATCTTCCAATGCTTCTTCAACCTTCATAGGTTCAATGCTAGAGATGAATGAATAATGTTCACAAAAGTTAGCCAAACGAGTTTTAGAGCGGGTGATTCTCCCGGTATGGATATCATTGTAGATTTGCTCGACAGGATGGTCTTTGGCGAATCTTGCTCGAACTCGTGGAAGCTTTTGCTTGGATCTTGGTGGAACATCTTCTTCATCTTGTTCTTCTTCTTGGCCTTCTTCATTGTTGACGTTGTCGTTCTCTTGTCGTGGTGGAGAAGGGGGTTCTTGATGTTCATCTTGGTGTACTTCCTTGTTTTCTTTGTCTTGGTGTGTCCCACTTGTGGATGCTTCCATATCAACTCTTGGTTCACCTTGTGGTGAGGTGGAAGCTTCCACTTGGACGGACGAGGCACTCTCCTTCACCTCCATTGGACGAATCTTGCCAATAGACAAGTCTTGGATTCCTTCTGAAGGGTCTTTGTCTCCTACATCAATTGGCAATTGTTCTACTTGCGAGCCGTTAGATTCATCAAACTTCACATCTACCGTCTCTTCAACCTTTCGGGTGAAATTATTGTAGATACGGTAAGTGTGAGAGTTTGAGCCATAACCAAATAGGAAACCTTCATGAGATTTAGGAGCAAATTTAGAACGACGATGCTTATCAAGAATGTAGCACTTTGAGCTGAATACTCGAAAGTATCCAACTTGGGGTTTGTTACCAGTGAGGAGTTCGTATGTCGTCTTGCCGAGTAGCTTGTGAAGATACAAGCGATTTGTTGCATGACAAGCTATCTCAACCGCTTCTACCCAAAAGTGCTTTGGCGTCTTGTACTCATCAAGCATCCTTCTCGCCATTTTGATGAGATTCTGGTTCTTCCTCTCAACAACTCCATTTTCTTGAGGTGTGTACATAGCCGAGAAATCATGTGAAATCCCTTCTTCGTCAAGAAAGGTGTCCACATTTGCGTTTCGTTGTCGCTGCGAACCTTCTTGATCTTCACTTCAAATTGATTTTGGGCCTTCCTAGCGAAGTTTTTGAAGATATTTTGGACCTGCGATTTATCATCGAGAAAGAGCACGCACGTAAATCTTGAAAAATCATCGACCATGACTAGACCAAAAGAATTTCCACCGAGACTTTTGTAAGCGTTGGGACCAAAAAGATCCATGTGAAGTAGCTCGAGCGGCCTCCTTGTGGTCATGATGTTCTTCACGGGATGCCTTCCTCCAACCTATTTACCTGCTTGACAAGCGCTGCAAAGTCTATCCTTATCAAATATGACATTGTTAACGCCAAGGATATGATTACCTTTAATAAGCTTGTCAAGGTTTTGCATGCCCACATGACCTAACCGTCTATGCCACAACCAGCCTTTAGAGGATTTAGCAATTAAGCTAGTTCTGGGTTGAGCCTTTTTAGTGAAATCAACAATGTAAATATCACCTCTACGTATACTGGTAAAGACCATTTTATGATTGTCTCTTCGAAACACTTGGCAATCTACTTCAGTAAATAGGACATTGAAACTGAAATCAATAAGTCTAGATATTGAAAGTAAATTGTACCAAGAGATTCAACGGGCATGACATTTTGTATGGAGCTATCATGTGAGATGGCCACCTTACCGAGGCCAACCACCTTACCCTTTGAGTTATCCCCAAAAGTGACATACTTTCGAGGGCCGTCGTTTTCAGCAAGCTCAGGAAACATATATTTATCTCCGGTCATGTGATTGGTATATCCACTATCAAGAACCCATTCCTTTCCTCCTGCCATGTATCTGAAGAAAGTATTCCCTAGATTATTATTTATTTCCTTATTCAATGATAAATGTTTATTATTCATGCTAGAATTGTATTAACCGAAAACATAATACATGTGTGAATACATAGGACAAACATAGTGTCACTAGTATGCCTCTACTTGACTAACTCATTGATCAAGGATGGTTGAGTTTTCTAACCATGGATATGAGTTATCATTTGATCAGTGGGATCACATCATTAGAAGAATGATGTGTTGACTTGACCCATTTCGTTAGCTTAGCACTTGATCGTTTAGTATGTTGCTATTGCTTTCTTCATGACTTATACATGTTCCTATGACTATGAGATTATGTAACTCCCGCTTACCGAAGGAACACTTTGTGTGCTACCAAACGTCACAACGTAACTGGTTGATTATAAAGGTGCTCTACAGGTGTCTCCGAAGGTACTTGTTGAGTTGACATATTTTGAGATTAGGATTTGTCACTCCGATTGTCGGAGAGGTATCTCTGGGCCCTCTCGGTAATGCACATCACTATAAGATTTGCAAGCAATGTAGCTAATGAGTTAGTTACGGGATGATGCATTACGTAGTGAGTAAAGAGACATGCCGGTAACGAGATTGAACTAGGTATTGAGATACCGACGATCGAATCTCGGGTAAGTAACATACCGATGACAAAGGGAACAACGTATGTTTTTATGCGGTTTGACCGATAAAGATCTTCGTAGAATATGTGGGAGCCAATATGAGCATCCAAGTTCCGCTATTGGTTATTGACCAGAGACGTGTCTCGGTCATGTCTACATAGTTCTCGAACCCGTAGGGTCCGCACGCTTAAAGTTCGATGACGGTTATATTATGAGTTTATGTGTTTTTATGTACCGAAGGTAGTTGGGAGTCCCGGATGTGATCACGGACATGACGAGGAGTCTCGAAATGGTCGAGACATAAAGATCGATATATTGGACGACTATATTTGGACACCGGAATGGTTTCGGATGAGATCAGGACAATACCGGAGCACCGGGAGGTTATCAGAACCCCCCAGGAGGTATATGGGCCTTAATGGGCTTTAGTGGAAAGGAGGGGAAAGGAGCAAGGGAGGGGGCGCGCCCTCCCAAGCCCAATCCGAATTGGGAGGGCTCCCCTTTCCTTCCTTCCTCCTTCCTCTTCCTTCCCTCTCCCTCTCCAAATAGGAAAAGGAGGAGTCCTACTCCCGGTGGGAGTACGACTCCCCCCTTGGGCGCGCCTCCTCCTCCTGGCCGGCCCTCTCCTCCCCTCCTTTATATACGGAGGAGGGCGGCACCCCATAGACACAACAATTGATCCCTTGGATCTCTTAGCCGTGTGCGGTGCCCCCCTCCACCATAATCCACCTCGATAATATGGTAGCGGTGCTTAGGCGAAGCCCTGCGTCGGTAGAACATCATCATCATCACCATGCCGTCGTGCTGACGGAACTCTCCCTCAAAGCTCGGCTGGATCGGAGTTCGAGGGACGTCATCGAGTTGAATGTGTGCTAAACTTGGAGGTGCCGTGCATTGGGTACTTGATCGGTCGGATCGTGAAGACGTACGACTACATCAACCGCGTTGTGCTAATGGTTCCGCTTTAGGTCTATGAGGGTACGTGGACACACTCTCCCCTCTCGTTGATATGCATCACCATGATCTTGCGTGTGCGTAGGAATTTTTTTGAAATTACTATGTTCCCCAACAGTGGCATCCGAGCCAGGTTTATGCGTAGATGTTATATGCACGAGTAGAATACAAGTGAGTTGTGGGCGATACAAGTCATACTGCTTACCAGCATGTCATACTTTGGTTCGGCGGTATTGTTGGATGAAGCGGCCCGGACCGACATTACTTGTATGCTTACGCGAGACTGGTTCTACCGACGTGCTTTGCACACAGGTGGCTGGCGGGTGTCAGTTTCTCCAACTTTAGTTGAAACGAATGTGACTACGCCCGGTCCTTGAGAAGGTTAAAACAGCACTAACTTGACAAACTATCATTGTGGTTTTGATGCGTAGGTAAGAACGGTTCTTGCTTAGCCCATAGCAGCCACATAAAATTTGCAACAACAATGTAGAGGACGTCTAACTTGTTTCTGCAGGGCATGTTGTGATGTGATATGGTCAAGACATGATGCTATATTTATTGTACGAGATGATCATGTTTTGTAACCGAGTTATCGGCAACTGGCAGGAGCCATATGGTTGTCGCTTTATTGTATGCAACGCACCTGTAATTGCTCCACTTTATCACTAAACGGTAGCAATAGTCGTAGAAGCAATAGTTGGCGAGACGACAATGATGCTACGATGGAGATCAAGGTGTCGCGCCGGTGACGATGGTGATCATGACGGTGCTTCGGAGATGGAGATCACAAGCACAAGATGATGATGGCCATATCATATCACTTATATTGATTGCATGTGATGTGTATCCTTTATGCATCTTATTTTGCTTTGATTGACGGTAGCCTTATAAGATGATCTCTCACTAAATTTCAAGGTAAAAGTGTTCTCCCTGAGTATGCACCGTTGCCAAAGTTCGTCGTGCCGAGACACCACGTGATGATCGGGTGTGATAAGCTCTACGTACATATACAATGGGTGCAAGCCAGTTTTGCACACGCAGAATACTCAGGTTAAACTTTACGAGCCTAGCATATGCAGATATGGCCTCGGGACACTGAGACCGAAAGGTCGAGCATGAATCATATAGTAGATATGATCAACATAGTGATGTTGACCATTGAGAACTACTCCATTTCACGTGATGATCGGTTATGGTTTAGTTGATTTGGATCACGTGATCACATCGATGAATAAAGAGATGTCTATCTAAGTGGGAGTTCTTAAGTAATATGACTAACTAAACTTTAATTTATCATGAACTTAGTCCTGATAGTATTTGCATAACTATGTTGTAGATCAATAGCTCGCGATGTTGCTCCTTGTTTAATATTCTTAATATGTTCCTAGAGAAAAAGTATGTTGAAATATGTTAGTAGCAATGATGCGGATTGGATCCGTGGTCTGAGGATTATCCTCATTGCTGCACAGAAGAATTATGTCCTTGATGCACCGCTAGGTGACAGACCTATTGCAGGGGCAGATGCAGACGTTATGAACGTTTTACAAAGCTCGGCATGATGACTACTTGATAGTTTAGTGCACCATGCTTTATGGCTTATAACCGGGACTTCAAAAATGTTTTGAACGCCACGGAGCATAACAGATGTTCCAAGAGTTGAAATTGGTATTTCATACTCATTCCTGTGTCGAAAGGTATGAGACCTTTGACAAGTACTTTGCCTACAAGATGGAGGAGAATAGCTCAGCTAGTGAGCATGTGCTCAGAATGTGTGAGTACTACAATCACTTGAATCAAGTGGGAGTTAATCTTCCAGATAAGATAGTGATTGACAGAGTTCTCTAGTCACTATCACCAAGTTACTAGAACTTCGTGATGAACTATAATATGCAAGGGATAACAGAAACTATTCCCAAGCTCTTCGTGATGCTGAAATCGATGAAGGTAGAAATCAAGAAAAGCATCAAGTGTTGATGGTTGACAAGATCACTAGTTTCAAGAAAAGGGTAAAGGGAAGAAGGGAAACTTCAAGAAGAATAGCAAGCAAGTTGCTGCTCCAATGAAGAAGCCCAAAGCTAGACCCAAGCCTAGAACTGAGTGCTTCTACTGCAAAGGGAATGGTCACTGGAAGCGGAACTAACCCAAACATTTGGCGGGTAAGAAGGATGGCAAAGTAAACAAAGGTATATTTGATATACAGATTATTGATGTGTACTTTACTAGTGTTCATAGTAACCCCTCGGTATTTGATACTAGTTCAGTTGCTAAGAGTAGTAACTCGAAACGGGAGTTGCAGAATGAACATAGACTAGTTAAGGGTGAAGTGACGATGTGTGTTGGAAGTGGTTCCAAGATTGATATGATCATCATCGCACACTCCCTATACTTTCGGGATTAGTGTTGAACCTAAATAAGTGTTATTTGGTGTTTGCATTGAGCATGAATATGATTTTATCATGTTTACTGCAATATGGTTATTCATTTAAAGTCAGAGAATAATTGTTGTTCTGTTTACATGAATAAAACCTTTGATGGTCATACACCCAATGAATATAGTTTGTTGGATCTCGATTGTAGTGATACACATATTCATAATATTGAAGCCAAAAGATGCAAAGTTAATAATGATAGTGCAACTTATTTGTGGCACTGCCGTTTGGGTCATATCGGTGTAAAGCGCATGAAGAAACTCCATAAAGATGGATTTTCGAAATCACTTGGTTATGAATCATTTGATGCTTGTGAACCGTGCCTTTTGGGCAAGATGACTAAAACTCCATTCTCCGGAACAATGAAACGAGCTACTGACTTATTGGAAATAATACATACTGATGTATGCAGACCAATGAGTATTAAGGCTCGTGGCGGGTATCGTTATTTTCTGACCTTCACAGATGATTTGAGCAGATATGGGTATATCTACTTGATGAAACATAAGTCTGAAACAGTTGAAAGGTTCAAAGAATTTCAGAGTGAAGTGGAAAATCATCAAATCAAGAAAATAAAGTTTCTACGGTTTGATCGTGGAGATGAAATATTTGAGTTACGAGTTTAGCCTTCAGTTAAAATAATGTGTAATAGTTTCACAAACTCATGCCACCTGGAACACCACAGCATAACGGTGTGTTCGAACGTCATAACCGCACTTTATTTGATATGGTGCGATCAATGATGTCTCTTACCGATTTACCAATATTGTTTTGGGGTTATGCATTAGAGATAGTTGCATTCACGTTAAAATAGAGCACCATCTAAATCCGTTGAGACGACACCGTATGAACTATGGTTTAGCAATGAACCTAAGCTGTCGTTTCTAAAAGTTTGGAGTTGCGATGCTTATGTGAAAAAGTTTCAACCTGATAAGCTCGAACCCAAATCGGAGAAATGCGTCTTCATAGGATACCCAAAGGAGACTGTTGGGTACACCTTCTAATCACATATCCGAAGGCAAAATATTTGTTACTAAGAATGGATCCTTTCTAGAGAAGGAGTTTGTCTCGAAAGAAGTGAGTGGGAGAAAAGTAGAACTTGATGAGGTAACTGTACCTGCTCCATTATTGGAAAGTAGTTCATCACATAAATCTGTTCCTGTGACTCCTACACCAATTAGTGAGGAAGCTAATGATGATGATCACATAACTTTAGATCAAATTACTACCGAACCTCGTAGGTCAACCAGAGTAAGATCCGCACCAGAGTGGTACGGTAATCCTGTTCTGGAGGTCATGTTACTTACCATGACGAACCTACGAACTATAAGAAAGCGATGATGAGCCCAGATTCCGCGAAATGGCTTGAGGCCATGAAATCTGAGATGGGATCCATGTATGAGAACAAAGTGTGGACTTTGATTGACTTCCCCACTGATTGGCAAGCCATAGAAAATAAATGGATCTTTAAGAGGAAGGCGGACGCTGATAGTAGTGTTACTATCTACAAAGCTAGACTTGTCGAAAAAGGTTTTTGACAAAGTTCAAGATGTTGACTACGATGAGTTCTTTTTTCTCACTCGTATCGATGCTTAAAGTCCGCCCTAATCATGTTAGCAAATTGCCACATTTTATGAAATCTGGCAAATGGATGTCAAAACTACATTCCTTAACGGATTTCTTAAAGAAGAGTTGTATATGATGCAACAAGAAGGTTTTGTCAATCCTAAAGGTGCTAATAAAGTGTGCACGCTCCAGTGATCCATCTATGGACTGGTGCAAGCATCTCGGAGTTGGAATATACGCTTTGATGAGTTGATCAAAGCATATAGTTTTATACAGACTTTTGGAGAAGCCTGTATTTACAAGAGAGTGAGTGGGAGCTCTGTAGCATTTCTAAAACTATATGTAGATGACATATTGTTGATTGGAAATGATATAGAAATTATGGATACCATAAAAGGATACTTGAATAAGAGTTTTTCAAAGAAAGACCTTGGTGAAGTTGCTTACACATTGAGCATCAAGATCTATAGAGATAGATCAAGACGCTTACACAAGTATAGGGGATCGCAATAGTTTTCAAGGGTAGAGTATTCAACCCAAATTTATTGATTCGACACAAGGGGAGCCAAAGAATATTCTCAAGTATTACCAGCTGAGTTGTCAATTCAACCACACCTGGAAACTTAGTATCTGCAGCAAAGTGTTTAGTAGCAAAGTAATATGATAGTGGTGGTAATGGTAACAAAAGTAAAGACAACAAAAGTAATGATTTTGGTATTTTGTAGTGATTGTAACAGTAGCAACGGAAAAGTAAATAAGCGAGAACCAGTATATGGAAAACTCATAGGCACCGGATCAGTGATGGATAATTATGTCGGATGTGGTTCATCATGTAACAGTCATAACATAGGGTGACACAGAACTAGCTCCAGTTCATCAATGTAATGTAGGCATGTATTCCGAATATAGTCATACGTGCTTATGGAAAAGAACTTGCATGCCATCTTTTGTCCTACCCTCCCGTGGCAGCGGGGTCCTATTGGAAACTAAGGTATATTAAGGCCTCCTTTTAATAGAGAACCGGAACAAAGCATTAGCACATAGTGAATACATGAACTCCTCAAACTATGGTCATCACCGGGAGTGGCTCCGATTATTGTCACTTCGGGGTTGCCAGATCATAACACATAGTAGGTGACTATAGACTTGCAAGATAGGATCAAGAACTCACATATATTCATGAAAACATAATAGGTTCAGATCTGAAATCATGGCACTCAGGCCCTAGTGACAAGCATTAAGCATAGCAAAGTCATAGCAACATCAATCTCAGAACATAGTGGATACTAGGGATCAAACCCTAACAAAACTGACTCGATTACATGATAAATCTCATCCAACCCATCACCATCCAGCAAGCCTATGATGGAATTACTCACGCACGGCAGTGAGCATCATGAAATTGGTGATGCAGGATGGTTGATGATGACGACGGCGACGAATCGCCCTCTTCGGAGCCCCGAACAGACTCCAGATCAGCCCTCCCGAGAGAGATTAGGGCTTGGCGGCGGCTCCGTATCGTAAAACGCGATGATTTCTTCTCTCTACTTTTTTCTCCCCGAAAGCGAATATATGGAGTTGGAGTTGGCGTCGGAGGGCCACCAGGGGGCCCACGAGGTAGGCGGCGCGCCCTAGGGGGGGTGCCCCCCACCCTCGTGGACAGGGTGTGGGCCCCATGGTCTTCATCTTTGGCGAGGATTTTTTTATTATTTATTCTAAGATATTCCGTGGAGTTTCAGGTCATTCCGAGAACTTCTATTTTCTGCACAACATCATGGCAATTCTGCTGAAAACAGCGTCAGTCTGGGTTAGTTCCATTTAAATCATACAAGTTAGAGTCCAAAACAAGGGAAAAAGTGTTTGGAAAAGTAGATACGACGGAGACGTATCAACTCCCCTAAGCTTAAACCCTTGCTTGTCCTCAAGCAATTCAGTTGACAAACTGAAAGAGAAAAAGAAAAACTTTTACAAACTCTGTTTGCTCTTGTTATTGTAACATGAAAAGTCAGCATTCAAGTTTCAGCAAATATTATGAACTAACCATACTAACAATAACACAATGGTCTCACAATTACTCATATCAATAGCATAATCAGCTAGCGAGCTATTATAACAAAACTCGGATGACAACACTTTCTCAAAATAATCATAACATGATATAACAAAATGGTATCTCGCTAGCCCTTTCTGAGACCGCAAAACATAAATGCAGAGCACCTTTAAAGATCAAGGACTGACTAAACATTGTAATTCATGGTAAAAGAGATCCAGTCAAGTCATACCCAATGTAAACCAATTATAATGAATGCAAACGACAGTGTGCTCTCCAGCGGGTGCTTTTTAATAAGAAGGATGATGACTCAACATAAAAGTAAATAGATAGGCCCTTCACAGAGGGAAGCAGGGATTTGTAGAGGTGCCAGAGCTTGGTTTTAAAATAGAGATTGAATAACATTTTGAGCGGCATACTTTTGCTGTCAATGCAACAACTATGAGATAATGATATCTTCCATGCTAAACAAATTATAGGCGGTTCCCAAATAGAATGGTAAAGTTTATACTCCCCCTCCTCCACAGGCATCAATCCATGGCTTGCTCGAAACAACGAGTGCCTCCAACATTCAACGGGTCCCGGGGGAGTTTTGTTTGCAATTATTTTGATTTAGTTTGCATAAAGCATGGGACTGGGCATCCCGGTGACCAGCCATTTTCTCGTGAATGAGGAGCAGAGTCCACTCCTCTTGAGAATAACCGCCTAACATGGAAGATAAGGGCAGCCCTAGTTGAAACATGAGCTGCTTGAGCATACAAAACAGAATTTCATTTGAAGGTTTGGAGTTTGGCACATACAAATTTACTTGGAACAGCAGGTAAATACCGCATATAGGTAGGTATAGTGGACTCATAAGGAACAACTTTGGGGTTTAAGGAGTTTGGATGCACAAGCAGTATTCCCACTTAGTACAGGTGAAGGCTAGCAAAAGACTGGGAAGCGACCAACTGGGAGAGCGACAACAGTCGAAAACATGCATTAAAACTAATTTACACCGAATACAAGCATGAGTAGGATATAATCTACCATGAACATAAATATCATGAAGGCTATGTTGATTTGATTCAACTACATGCGTGAACATGTGCCAAGTCTAGTCACTCAATTCATTTAAAGGAGGATACCATCCCATCATACCACATCATAATTATTCTAATAACATGTTGGCACGCAAGGTAAACCATTATAACTCATAGCTAATCAAGCATGGCACAAGTAACTATAATCTCTAAATGTCATTGCAAATATGTTTACTTCATAATAGCTAACTCAGGAACGATGAATCATCATATTTACAAAAACAAGAGAGGTCGAGTTCATACCAACTTTTCTCATCCCAATAAGTCCATCATATATCATCATTATTGCCTTTCACTTGCACGACCGAATGATGTGAATAATAATAAGAGTGCACGTGCATTGGACTAAGCTGGAATCTGCAAGCATTCAACTCAAGAGAGAAGACAAGTAATATGGGCTCTAAGTTAAATAAACAATCATGCATATAAGAGCCACTTCAACAATTTAATCGTGGTCTTCTCCTACTGACCCCCAAAGGAAAGAAAAGAAATAAAAACTATTTACACGGGAAAGCTCCCAACAAGCAAAAGAAGAACGGGAAATATTTTTGGGTTTTATTTTTAGTCACTACAGCAAAGAAACAAACTACTACTAGATCTTTTTTGTTTTTCTTAAGGTTTATTAAACACACAAGAAGAAAGCAGGAAAAAGAAAGTAAACTAGCATGGATATTACAGTGAAAGAGTATGAACACCGACATCTAGCAATGAGTGTGTGTGAACATGAATGTAATGTCGATGGGAAATACGTACTCCCCCAAGCTTAGGCTTTTGTCCTAAGTTGGTCTATCGCCAGGGATGGCCTGGCGGATACCCGTAGGTGAAGCTGGGGTCATACTACGATGCAGCGGCTATCGCCTCCTGAGCTGCAGCGTAGCGTCGAGCTGCCTCAGTTCTTCTCTCGTACTCATCTGCTTCCTCTCTGGTAATAATGTATCTTCCTTTTGTCTGAGAATCAAAGAAAGTAGGAGCAGGAAGAGTAATATGGACTACATGACAAGATTAGTCGATACTGGAGAGGTGGTTCAGTCCTCTCAACAAACTGGTGGGAAACCATAGAATCAAAATCCAAATAAGTAGAGGGTAACTCCATATCACTCTCTCGAATGTCTATCTCAAGAAAATTAGCTAACCGGGTTGCATAAATCCCTCCAAAGAAATCTTCGTTATGTCCATTATGGTGCAACCTGCGAGCTACAATGGCTCCCATATGATAAGATTGGTCCCCTAACACAGCACTACTGAGAATGCTGAGATCAGGTGCACACATCTGACATGCTTCATCATTAGCATTAATGCTTCTACCTATAAAGAGAGCAAAATAATGTATAGCAGGGAAGTGAATGCTCACTAAAGTGGCTTGCGTTATATCTCTAGATTCCCCCACAATTATTCTAGCAAGAAAGTCTCTATATTTAGATTTAGGGGGATCCCTGACACTACCCCAAGATGGAAGTTTGCAAGCAAAAGTGAAATCCTCTAAGTCCATGGTATAAGATTTGTGATAAAGGTCAAACATGACTAAAGGAGAATTACGCGAAGATGAAAACTCAAACCTCCTCACAAATGAACTTGTGAGATCATGATACTGGGGGTATTTGTCAGTTTCAAAGTCCTCAAGACCGGCGTTACGCAAATATGTGCTAAACTCTTCTTTGATTCCCACTTGATTCATAAAATTTTCCGAAGGCCATTCACAGGGCCTCACAGGAGCGTCTCTTGGTGGTTCCTCGTCAGCGTCACGCATTGCAAGCCTGGGACCTTGTTTCCTTGAAGAGCCACCTTGGAACATCCTCCTAAACATAATGTCTCCTCTGAAAATTTTCTGAAATTTTTAGTAACTTCAAATAAAAGTGAACCAACTTCAATAAAATTGATAGCAACTACTCCCACAAGTGCCTAGGACCTATATCAAGCAATAGAACTACTTGGAACCATATAAATTTGACATGCAAGCTCAAGAACATGGTCACCTTATAGCATAAATTTGCAATAAATAAAGCACTAGAACAAAAACTAATTGGACCAATGGAGGAGTCACATACCAAGGAACAATCTCCCCAAGCAGTTTTGCGAGAGGTGCTTTGAGCAAGGATATCGAAAATCACAGCAACCGGGGCTGGAACTCGTGCTTGTGTTGGTTTTTCGTGTTTGTGTGAGGCAGAGGAAGAAGATGGGTGCAAGGATAAGTGGAACAGGGCCACCGTGGTCCCACGAGGTAGGGGGGCGCGCCCTCCACCCTCATGGCCAGGTGGCAGCTCCCCCCGCGGTGATTTTTGCACAGTAAATTCTCAAATATTCCCAAAAAAATCATATTAAATTGGCATGGCATTCTGAGGACTTTTATTTTCAGGATATTTTTATATTGCACGGATAAGTCGGGAGACAGACAGAAAAATATTATTTTACTTTATTTCTACTAAATAACAGAAAATATAAAGAAGGTACAGAAGGTTGTGCTTCTAGTTTCATCCATCTCATGATCATCAAAATGAATCCACTAACAAGGTTGATCAAGTCTTGTTAACAAACTCATTCCGAATAATCACGGAACCGGAGAAATTTCGAATAGCACTAAGTTACCTCAACGGGGATATGAAAATCCCCAACAATAAGAATATCATACTTTTTCTTGACAGTAGGGAGAGGAAATTCAAAACCTCCAAATATAATTGATGGAATTTTCCCAATAGAGTTGATACTATAAACTTGAGGTTGTTTCCTCGGAAAGTGTACCATGTGCTCATTGCCATTAACATGAAAAGTGACATTGCCTTTGTTGCAATCAATAACAGCCCCTGCAGTATTAAGGAAAGGTCTTCCAAGAATAATAGACATACTATCATCCTCAGGAATATCAAGAATAACAAAGTCCGTTAAAATAGTGACGTTTGCAACCACAACAGGCACATCCTCACAAATACCGACAGGTATAGCAGTTGATTTATCAGCCATTTGCAAAGATATTTCAGTAGGTGTCAACTTATTCAAGTCAAGTCTACGATATAAAGAGAGAGGCATAACACTAACACCGGCTCCAAGATCACATAAAGCAGTTTTAACATAATTTCTCTTAATGGAGCATGGTATAGTAGGTACTCCGGGATCTCCAAGTTTCTTTGGTATTCCACCCTTAAAAGTATAATTAGCAAGCATGGTGGAAATTTCAGCTTCAGGTATCTTTCTTTTATTAGTAATAATATCCTTCATATACTTAGCATAAGGATTTGTTTTGAGCACATCAGTTAATCGCATACGCAAAAAGATGGGTCTAATCATTTCAGCAAAGCGCTCAAAATCCTCATCATCCTTTTTCTTGGATGGTTTTGGAGGAAAAGGCATGGGTTTTTGAACCCATGGTTCCCTTTCTTTACCATGTTTCCTAGCAACGAAGTCTCTTTTATCATAACGTTGATTCTTTGATTGTGGGTTATCAAGATCAACAGTAGGTTCAACTTCTACATCATTATCATTACTAGGTTGAGCATTATCATGAACATCATCATTAACATTTTCACTAGGTTCATGTTCATTACCAGATTGTGTTTCAGCATTAGACATGGAAATATCATTTGGATTCTCAGGTGGTTCAGCAATAGGTTCACTAGAAGTTTGCAAAGTCCTATCATTTTTATTTTTCTTCTTTCTTGAAGAACTAGGTACATCAATATCATTTCTCTGAGAATCTTGCTCGATTCTCTTAGTGTGGCCTTTAGGATACAAAGGTTCCTGAGTCATTCTACCAGTTCTAGTAGCCACTCTAACAGCATAATTGTTTTTCTTACTATTCATTTCATCAAGCACTTCTTTTTGAGCTTTAAGTACTTGTTCTACTTGAGTGGTAACCATAGAAGCATGTTTGCTAACAAGTTTAAGTTCGCCTCTAATATCAGCCATATAATCACCCAAGCGTTTAATCATATAAGCATTTTGTTTTAATTGTCTACCAAAATAAGCATTAAAGTCATCTTGCTTAAACATAAAGTTATCAAACTCATCCAAGCACTGACTAGCAATAGAGAGAATTTACCTTTATTACCTGTGTTGGGATATCGGGATCAGGAGGTTCTTGAGTGAATAAGGAATTGACATCATATACTTCTTCAACAGGCGGTAAATTAAGACCGTGTATTTCTTCAATAGGAGGTAAATTCTTAACATCTTCGGCTTTAATACCTTTTTCCTTCGTAGATTTCTTTGCTTCTTGCATATCTTCGAGGCTAAGAAATAGAACACCTCTCTTCTTCGAGTTGGTTTAGGAATAGGATCAATAATTGGCTCTAGAGCTGGCTCAGGAGGTGCCCAATCATTTTCATTTGTCAACATATTATTCAATAGAATTTCAACTTCATCCGGTGTTCTTTCCCTGAAAAGAGAACCAGCACAACTATCCAGGTAATCTCTGGAAGCATCGGTTAGTCCATTATAAAAGATATCAAGTATTTCAGGTTTCTTAAGAGGATAATCAGGCAAGGCATTAAGTAACTTGAGAAGCCTCCCCCAAGCTTGTGGGGGACTCTCTTCTTCAATTTGCACGAAGTTGTATATTTCCCTCAAAGCAGCTCGTTTCTTATGAGCAGGGAAATATTTAGCAGAAAAGTAATAGATCATATCCTGGGGACTACGCACACAACCAGGATCAAGAGAATTAAACCATATCTTAGCATCACCCTTTAATGAGAACGGAAATATTTTGAGTAAATAAAGGTAGCGCAATCTCTCATTATTAGTAAACAGGGCGGCTATATCATTTAACTTAGTAAGATGTGCCACAACGGTTTCAGATTCATAGCCATAGAAAGGATCAGATTCAACCAAAGTGATTATATCTGGATCAACAGAAAATTCATAATAGTCCTTATCAGGAACACAAATAGGTGAAGTAGCAAAAGCAGGGTCGGGTCTCATTCTATCTCTAAAAGATTCTTTACTCCATTTAACTAGCAACCTCTTAAGTTCGTATCTATCCTGGCAAGCAAAAATAGCTGCAGAAGATTCCGCATCAAAAAGATAACCCTCAGGAATAGCAGGCATATTTTCATCATCACTCTCATCATTATATTCAGATTCAATAATTTCTCTTTCTCTAGACCTAGAAATTTGCTCATCTAGAAATTCACCAAGGGGCACAGTAGTATCAAGCATAGAAGTAGTTTCATCATAAGTATCATGCATAGCAGAAGTGGCATCATCAATAACATGGGACATATTGGGACGAATAGCAGAAGCAGGTTTAGGTGTCGCTAGCTTACTCATAACAGAAGGTGAATCAAGTGCAGAGCTAGATGGCAATTCCTTACCTCCCCTCGTAGTTGAGGGATAAATTGTTGTCTTAGCGTCTTTCAAGTTCTTCATAGTGTCCAACAGATATAAATCCCAAGTAACTCAAAGAATAGAGCTATGCTCCCTGGCAACGGCGCCAGAAAAAGGTCTTCATAACCCACAAGTATAGGGGGTCGCAAAAGTTTTCGAGGGTAGAGTATTCAACCCAAATTTATTGATTCGACACAATGGGAGCCAAAGAATATTCTCAAGTATTAGCAGATGAGTTGTCAATTCAACCACACCTGGAAACTTAGTATCTGTAGCAAAGTGTTTAGTAGCAAAGTAATATGATAGTGGTGGTAACGGTAACAAAAGTAAAGACAGCAAAAGTTATGTTTTTGGTATTTTGTAGTGATTGTAACAATAGCAACGGAAAAGTAAATAAGCGAGAACCAGTATATGGAAAACTCATAGGCACCGGATCAGGGATGGATAATTATGTCGGATGTGGTTTGTCATGTAACAGTCATAACATAGGGTGACACAGAACTAGCTCCAGTTCATCAATGTAATGTAGGCATGTATTCCGAATATAGTCATACGTGCTTATGGAAAAGAACTTGCATGACATCTTTTGTCCTACCCTCCCGTGGCAGCGGGGTCCTATTGGAAACTAAGGGACATTAAGGCCTCCTTTTAATAGAGAACCGGAACAAAGCATTAGCACATAGTGAATACATGAACTCCTCAAACTATGGTCATCACCGGGAATGGTTCCGGTTATTGTCACTTCGGGGTTGCCGGATCATAACACATAGTAGGTGACTATACACTTGCAAGATAGGATCAAGAACTCACATATATTCATGAAAACATAATAGGTTCATATCTGAAATCATGGCACTCGGGCCCTAGTGACAAGCATTACGCATAGCAAAGTCATAGCAACATCAATCTCAAAACATAGTGAATACTAGGGATCAAATCCTAACAAAACTGACTCAATGACATGATAAATCTCATCCAACCCATCACCGTCCAGCAAGCCTATGATGGAATTACTCACGCACGGCGGTGAGCATCATGAAATTGGTGATGGAGGATGGTTGATGCTCACGACGACGACGAATCCCCCTCTCCGGAGCCCCGAACGGACTCCAGATCAGCCCTCCTGAGAGAGATTAGGGCTTGGCGGCGGCTCCGTATCGTAAAACGCGATGATTTCTTCTGTGTGATTTTTTTGTCCCCGAAAGCCAATATATGGAGTTGGAGTTGGTGTCGGAGGGCCACCATGGGGCCCATGAGGTAGGGGCGCCCTAGGGGGGCGCCCCCCACCCTCGTGGACAGGGTGTGGGCCCCCTGGTCTTCATCTTTGGTGAGGATTTTTTTATTATTTATTCTAAGATATTCCGTGGAGTTTCAGGTCATTCCGAGAACTTTTATTTTCTTCACATTAAACAACATCATGGCAATTCTGCTGAAAACAGCGTCAGTCCGGGTTAGTTCCATTCAAATCATACAAGTTAGAGTCCAAAACAAGGGCAAAAGTGTTTGGAAAAGTAAATACAACGGAGACGTATCAACGCTCGATAAGATTTTTCAATGAGTACATACCTTGATAAGATTTTGAATTAGTTCAAAATGGAACAGTCAAAGAAGGAGTTATTGCCTGTGTTGCAAGATGTGAAGTTGAGTAAGACTCAAAACCCGACCATGGTAGAAATTAGAAAGAGAATGAAAAGGCATTCCCTATGCCTCAGTCATAGGTTCTATAAAGTATGTTATGTTGTGTACTAGACCTATTTTATACATTGCTCTGAGTTTGGCAAGGGAGTACAATTTTGATCTATGAGTAGATCACTGGACAGCGATCAAGAATATCCTTAGTAAGGACTAAGTAAGTGTTCCTCGATTAGAAAGAGTTCGTCGTAAAGAGTTACATCGGTGCAAGCTTTTACACCGATCCAGATGACTCTAAGTCTCAATCTGGATACATATTGAAAGTGGGAGCAATTAGCTAGAGTAGCTCCATTCAGAGCATTATAGACATAGAATATTTGCAAAATACATATGGCTCTGAATGTGACAGACCCGTTGACTAAACTTCTCTCACGAGCAAAACATGATCATACCTTAGTACTCTTTAGGTGTTAATCACATAGCGATGTGAACTAGATTATTGACTCTAGTAAACCCTTTGGGTGTTGGTCACATGACGATGTGAACTACGTGTGTTAATCACATACAGATGTGAATATTGGTGTTAAATCACATGATGATGTGAACTAGATTATTGACACTAGTGCAAGTGGGAGACTGAAGGAAATATGCCCTAGAGGCAATAATAAAGTTATTATTTATTTCCTTATTTCATGATAAATGTTTATTATTCATGCTAGAATTGTATTAACCGGAAACATAATACATGTGTGAATACATAGAAAAACATAGTGTCACTAGTATGCCTCTACTTGACTAGCTCATTGATCAAAGATGGTTGAGTTTCCTAACCATGGATATGAGTTATCATTTGATCAATGGGATCACATCATTAGAAGAATGATGTGATTGACTTGACCCATTTCGTTAGCTTAGCACTTGATCGTTCAGTATGTTGCTATTGCTTTCTTCATGACTTATACATGTTCCTATGACTATGAGATTATGTAACTCCCGCTTACCGGAGGAACACTTTGTGTGCTACCAAATGTCACAACGTAACTGGGTGATTATAAAGGTGCTCTACAGGTGTCTCCGAAGGTACTTGTTGAGTTGACATATTTCGATATTAGGATTTGTCACTCCGATTGTCGAAGAGGTATCTCTAGGACCTCTCGGTAATGCACATCACTATAAGCCTTGCAAGCAATGTAGCTAATGAGTTAGTTACGGGATGATGCATTACGTAACGAATAAAGAGACTTGCCGGTAACGAGATTGAACTAGGTATTGAGATACCGACGATCAAATCTTGGGCAAGTAACATACCGATGACAAAGGGAACAACGTATGTTGTTATGCGGTTTGACCGATAAAGATCTTTGTAGAATATCTGGGAGCCAATATGGGCATCCAGGTTCCTCTATTAGTTATTGACCAGAGATGTGTCTCAGTCATGTCTGCATAGTTCTCAAACCCGTAGGGTCCGCATGCTTAAAGTTCGATGACGGTTATATTATGAGTTTATGTGTTTTGATGTACCGAAGGTAATTAGGAGTCCCGTATGTGATCACGGACATGACGAGGAGTCTCGAAATGGTCGAGACATAAAGATCGATATATTGGACGACTATATTTGGACACCGGAATGGTTCCGGATGGGATCGGGACAATACCGGAGCACTGGGAGGTTATCGGAACCCCCCGGGAGGTATATGGGCCTTAATGGGCTTTAGTGGAAACGAGGGGAAAGGAGCAAGGGAGGAGGCGCCCCCCCAAGCCCAATCCGAATTGGGAGGGGGTCGCCCCCCCCCCCCTTTCCTTCCTCCCTCCTTCCTCTTCCTTCCCTCTCCCTCTCCAAATAGGAAAAGGAGGAGTCCTACTCCCGGTGGGAGTATGACTCCCCCCCTTGGGCGCGCCTCCTCCTCATGGTCGGCCCTCTCCTCCCCTCCTTTATATACGGAGGATGGGGGCACCCCATAGACACAAAAATTGATCCCTTGGATCTCTTAACGGTGTGCGGTGCCCCCCTCCACCATAATCCACCTTGATAATATCGTAGCGGTGCTTAGGCGAAGCCCTGCATCGGTAGAACATCATCATCGTCACCACGCCGTCGTGCTGACGGAACTCTCCCTCAAAGCTTGGCTAGATCGGAGTTCGAGGGACGTCATCGAGTTGAGCGTGTGCTGAACTCGGAGGTGATGTGTGTTCGGTACTTGATCGGTCGGATCGTGAAGACGTACGACTACATCAACCGCGTTGTGCTAACGCTTCCGCTTTTGGTCTACGAGGGTACGTGGACACACTCTCCCCTCTCGTTGCTATGCATCACCATGATCTTGCGTGTGCGTAGGAATATTTTTTGAAATTACTACGTTCCCCAATAGTATCCCCGAAGATTTGCCATAAGACCAAAGTGCCTCATTGCATCATCAAGATCAAAGTCACTATCATCATCCTCATCATAGTATCCATGTTCAACATCGTCATGTGATGGATCAATTCCTAGAGAGGGTAATTCATTAGAATGAGTTTGACAATGATCTTCTTTATGAATTCTAATAGCTTCAAAAATAATATTGCTAATAATTCCAACATCTCCTTTGGCACGCATGAGATTTGTGAGCTCAAATAGACAATCATCAAACTTAGGATCATTGGAATTCATCTTACTCAAGGTAATAGACTTATGGAGAATTTCAGCTCGATTTTGCAAGGAATAGTTTGGAAAACGTTCCTCAAGAAATTTCCATATGGTGTAGGCACACTTAAGAGTAGGCAAGCAACCTATCAAGTTTCTAGGCAAACCTCTAGTGATAAGATCAATAGTTCTAAGATTGCGAATCATGTCAATTGACTCATCAAGGGTAGGATGCATAGGATCAACATGAGGTGCACAAGGGCTAGTAATGTACTTGTTAAAATGATATTCATTAAAAATCACAAGCATCTCATTTTTCCACTCATGAAAATACTCTCCATCAAGTATAGGCACTCTATGTCTAAGACTCCCTAATGTAGACTCATCCATCTTCCTCCAATGGTGTTTAAACCAAAGCAATGTAGACCAAAGCTCTGATACCAATTGAAAGGATCGAGAAGAGGTTTCTAGAGGGGGGTGAATAGACTCTAAGTGAGAAAAGTTGCAGTTTTTAATCTCTTTAAGTTGAAGTGGAGTTTGTCACAAGTTTTAACATTCACAATACATCAAGCAAGCATGACAAGAGTTTATGAGCAGTGGAAAGTAAAGCATGCAAATTGCAAGAATGTAAAGGGATGGGATTGGAGTGTGCAAACGCAATTTGAAGACACGGAGATTTTTTATCCATTGTTCCGATAGGTGGTGCTATCGTGCATCCACGTTGATGGAGACTTCAACCCACGAAGGTTAATGGTTGTGCGAGTCCACGGAGGGCTCCATCCACGAAGAGTCCATGGAGAAGCAACCTTGTCTATCCCACCATGGCCGTCGCCCACGAAGGACTTGCCTCACTAGGGTAGATCTTCACGAATTAGGCGATCTCCTTGCCCTTACAAACTCATTGGTTAAACTCCACAATCTTGACGGAGGCTCCCAAGTGACACCTAGCCAATCTAGGAGACACCACTCTCCAAGAATTAACAAATGGTGTGTTGATGATGAACTCCTTGCTCTTGTGCTTCAAATGATAGTCTCCCCAACACTCAACTCTCTCTCACACGATTTGGAGTTGGTGGAAAGAAGATTTGAGTAGAAAGCAACTTGGGGAAGGCTAGAGATCAAGATTTATGTGGTAGGAATGGAATATCTTGACCTCAACACAAGTGTAGGTGGTTCTCTCTCAGAAAATGTATGTTGGAAGTGTAGGCATGTTCTGATGGCTCTCTCCACGAATGAAGAGTGGATGGAGGGGTATATATAGCCTCCACACAAAATCTAACCATTACACACAACTTACCAAACTCGGTGGGACCGAATAGTGAAACTCGGTCAGACCGATTTAGTTCATAATGTGACCGTTAGGAATTTTGGTGGGACTGACATGATCAACTCGGTAGGTCCGATGCGCTAGGGTTAGGGTAAAGCCTCAACTCGGTTTGACCAACTACACAAACTCGGTGGGACCGATTTGGGTAATTAGCGAAATAGAGAGTTAGCTAGGCAAACTCGGTGGGACCGATTGCATATCTCGGTGGTACCGAAATTATTGCAATAGGCAACAGAGAGTTTGCAAGCCCATCTCGGTGAGACTGAGATCCCATCGGTGAGACCGACTTGATTAGGGTTTCTAGCAGTGGCTATGTCATCTGAACTCGATGGCGCCGGATAGAAAGTTTCGGTGGGCTGAGTTTGACTTTTGGTTTGGGACATATGTGGATGTGAGAAAGTGGTTGAGAGCTTTGGAGCATATCACTAAGCACTTTGAGCAAGCAAGCCATTAAGCAACACCTCATCCCCTCTTAATAGTATTGGCTTTCCTATGGACTCAATGTAATCTTGGATCACTAAAAGTAAAATGTAGAGTCTTGTGCTTTGAGCTTGAGCCAATCCTTTGTCCTTAACATCTTGAAGGGGTTCCACATCCTCTAGTCCACGCCACTCCATTGTTGAACTTATCTGAAACATACTAGGTAAGAGTATTAGTCCAACAAGAGATATGTTGACATTAATTACCAAAATCACCCAGGGAGCACTTGTGCTTTCAGTTACAAAACCCAAGAGAGGAGGAGGAAAGTGGAGCAGAGCGAACTAGAGCAGCTTCTGGCAAGGGTACGAAAGCTAGAGGAACAAGTTGTTGAGAACCAATGAGATCCTACCCAAGCAGCTACCCCAGAAGCTACCCCGCCATCTCAGCAGAGAAGCAGTGTGGCTTTCACCGAGCTCGTTCAGCAGCCGGACTTCACGGGTCCTAGCTACCCCGTGGATTTTATTACGAATTCACACCAGTGCCACCTTATGACACAATGGCTTCATCTCAATGTCAAGGCGGTTGTCAGCTCTATGTTCCCTCCTTCACCCGGAACAACTTTTCACTATCGTCCGATTCCACAAGGCTATGTTGTTGTCATGGTGGATGATATAATGGATAGATTTGTGGAGCTCCAGCTTGAGCACCCTACAGGTGATGGGGAGACTTAGTTGGGTCTTGCTCTGAAGACTCCGTGTCTATGGCGGAAGGAGCACATCAAGCTTCTGAACTTCATGCCTCCTACGAGTAAGCTGGGCACTCCGCCTCCTCCTCCTCCTCCGGCGAGTGATCACGTCACTCCGCCTCCTGCTCCGGCGCGTGAAGGCGGCAGTACTCCGCCTCCTTCTCCACCTGCTCCGGCGCGTCCAAGCAGCCCACCTCCTCCTTTGCCGCCTCATTAGCAACAGCGATGGCGGAACACAGACGCCGCTGCTCCGGCTGCTCCGCAGCGTAGTAGCAGTCCGCCTCCTTCTCCGCCTCGTAAGCAACGAAAGAAGACAGCCATAACCGCTCCGGCTGCTCCGGCGTCTAGCAGTACAGCCTGAGGCGGGAGGCAATACAGATTTGGTCCATCGTCTCTCAAGCCTCTAGAGAAGTTACCATACGAGAGGAGCGAGGAGGAAAACTAGAAGATCTGTGAAGGCCAAGTGAGGGACTTCTTTGAATCAATAAAAGCTAAGAAACATCCACCTCCAGAGGAGAAGATAGATCTGGTGAAAGCGAAGCGCACTTTGGATGCCCTGCAACGACCATCACCGCCTCCGCCAATTCAACTATAACCGCGTTATTGAAACGACATATAAGGAATTTGATGAACTAGATTATGACTCCTTAGTACTCTTTGGGTGTTAATCACATAGCAATGTGAACTAGATTATTGATTCTAGTAAACCCTTTGGGTGTTGGTCACATGGCGATGTGAACTATGGGTGTTAATCACATACAGATGTGAACTATTGGTCTTAAATCAGATGGCGATGTGA
Source organism: Triticum dicoccoides (assembly GCF_002162155.2). NCBI lineage: Eukaryota > Viridiplantae > Streptophyta > Magnoliopsida > Poales > Poaceae > Triticum > Triticum dicoccoides. Next base: position 402,941,044 of record NC_041387.1, read on the forward strand.
ACTAGATTATGGACTCTAGTGCAAGTGGAAGACTGAAGGAAATATGCCCTAGAGGCAATAATAAAGTTATTATTTATTTCCTTATTTCATGATAAATTTTTATTATTCATGCTAGAATTGTATTAACCGGAAACTTAGTACATGTGTGAATACATAGATAGAACATATTGTCCCTAGTATGCCTCTACTTGACTAGCTCCTTAATCAAAGATGGTTATGTTTCCTAACCATAGACATGTGTTGTCATTTGATGAATGAGATCACATCATTAGGAGAATGATGTGATGGACATGACCCATCCGTTAGCTTAGCATTATGATCGTGGCAGTTTCATTGCTACTGCTTTCTTCATGACTTATACAAGTTCCTCAGACTATGAGATTATGCAACTCCCGAATATCGGAGGAACACTTTGTGTGCTACCAGACGTCATAGAGTAAATGGGTGATTATAAAGGTGCTCTACAGGTGTCTCCAAAGGTGTTTGCTGGGTTGGCATAGATCGAGATTAGGATTTGTCACTCCGTGTTTCGGAGAGCTATCTCTGGGCCCTCTCGGTAATACTCATCACTATAAGCCTTGCAAGCATTGTAACTAATGAGTTAGTTGCGGGATGAAGTATTATGTAACGAGTAAAGAGACTCGCCAGTAATGAGATTGAACTAGGTATGATGATACCAATGATTGAATCTCGGGCAAGTAACATACCGATGACAAAGGGAACAACGTATGTTGTTATGCAGTTTGATCGATAAAGATCTTCGTAGAATATGTAGGAGCCAATATGAGCATCCAGGTTCCGCTATTGGTTATTGACCGGAGATGTGTCTCGGTCATGTCTACATAGTTCTCGAACCCGTAGGGTCTGCACACTTAACATTCGATGACGATTTGTATTATGAGTTATGTGATCTGATGACCGAAGTTTGTTCGGAGTCCCAGATGAGATCACGGATGTGAAGAGGAGTCTCGAAATGGTCGATATGTAAAGATCGATATATTGGAAGGCTATAATCGGACATCGGAAAGGTTCCGAGTGATTTGCGTATTTCTCGGAGTACCGGGGAGTTAGGGAATTCACCGGGAGAAATAATTGGCCGTATTGGGCTTTAGTGGAGAGAGGGGAGAAGGGCCAAGAGGTGGCGCGCGCCTCCCTCCTGCCCAAACCGAATTGGACAACGGGTGGGGGTGCAGCCCCCCTTTCCTTCTCCCTCTCCCTCTTTTTCCTTCTCTCGTACTCCGAATAGGAAAGGGAATCCTACTAGGACTTGGGAGTCCTAGTAGGACTCCTATGCTTGGCGCTCCCCCTAGGCCGGCCGCCTCCTCCCTCCCTCCTTTATATACGGGGGATGGGAGCACCCCAAGGACACACAAGTCGATCTTTAGCCATGTGAGGTGTCCCCTCCACAGATTTCCACCTCGGTCACATCGTCGTAGTGCTTAGGCGAAGCCCTGCGCCGGTAACTTCATCATCACCGTCACCACGCCGTCATGCTGACGGAACTCTCCCTCGGCCTCAGCTGGATCTAGAGTTCGAGGGACGTCACCAAGCTGAACGTGTGCAGATCGCGGAGGTGCCATGCGTTCGGTATTTGATCAGTTGGATCGCGAAAACGTTCGACTACATCAACCGTGTTACTTAAACGCTTCCGCTTTCGTACTACGAGGATACATGGACACACTCTCCCCTCTCGTTGCTATGCATCACCTAGATAGATCTTACATGATCGTAGGAAATTTTTGAAATCACCGCGTTCCCCAAAAGTGGCATCCGAGCCAGGTCTATGCGTAGATGTTATATGCACGAGTAGAACACAAAGAGTTGTGGGCGATAATAGTCATATTGCTTACCAGCATGTCATACTTTGATTCGGCGGTATTGTTGGATGAAGCGGCTCAGATCGACATTACGCGTACACTTACGTGTGACTGGTTCTACCGACGTGCTTCGCACACAGGTGGCTAGGGAGTGTTTGTTTCTACAACTTTAGTTGAATCGAGTGTGGCTACGCTCGGTCCTTGTTGAAGGTTAAAACAACACACTTGACGAAAAATCATTGTGGTTTTGATGCCTACGTAAGAACGGTTCTTGCTAGAAGCCCGTAGCAGCCACGTAAAACTTGCAACAACAAAGTAGAGGACATCTAACTTGTTTTTGCAGGGCTTGCTGTGATGTGATATGGTTAAGGCATGATGTGATATAAATTGTTGTATGAGATGATCATGTTTTGTAACAAAGTTATCAACAACTGGCAGGAGCCATATGGTTGTTGCTTTATTGTATGCAATGCAATCGCCATGTAATTGTTTTACTTTATCACTAAACGGTAGCGATAGTCGTAGTAACAATAGTTGGCTAGACGACAACGATGATACGATGGAGATCAAGGTGTCGCGCCAGTGACGATGGAGATCATGACGATGCTTCTGTGATGGATATCATAAGCACAAGTTGATGATGGCCATATCATGTCACATATTTTGATTGCATGTGATGTTTATCTTTTATTCATCTTATTTTGCTTAGTACGACGGTAGCATTATTATAAGATGATCCCTTACTAAATTTCAAGGTATAAGTGTTCTCCCTGAGTATGCACCATTGCGACAGTTCATCCTGCCGAGACACCACGTGATGATCGGGTGTGATAAGCTCTACGTTCACATACAACGGGTACAAGCATGTTTTGCACATGCAGAATACTCGGGTTAAACTTAACGAGCCTAGCATATGCAGATATGGCCTCGAAACACTGGAGACCGAAAGGTCGAGCGTGAATCATATAGTAGATATGATCAACATAGTGATGTTCACCATTGAAAACTATCCATCTCACGTGATGATCGGACATGGTTTAGTTGATTTGGATCACGTGATCATTTAGATGACTAGAGGGATGTCTATCTAAGTGGGAGTTCTTAAATAATATGATTAATTGAACTTTAATTTATCATGAACTTAGTCCTGAAAGTATTTTGCAAATTATGTTGTAGACCAATAAGCTCGCGTTATAGCTTCCCTGTGTTTTTTATATGTTCCTAGAGAAAACTAAGTTGAAAAATAATAATAGCAATGATGCGGAATGGATCCGTGATCTGAGGTTTATCCTCATTGCTGCACAGAAGAATTATGTCCTTGATGCACCGCTAGGTGACAGACCTATTACAGGAGCAGATGCAGACGTTATGAACGTTTGGCTAGCTCAATATGATGACTACTTGATAGTTTAGTGCACCATGCTTTACGGCTTAGAACCGGGACGTCAAAACATTTTTGAAATGTCACGGAGCATATGAGATGTTCCAAGAGCTGAAATTGGTATTCCAGAGCCATGCCTGTGTCAATAGGTATGAGACCTCCGACAAGTACTTCGTCTAAAAGATGGGGCAGAATTGCTCAGCTAGTGAGCATGTACTCAGAATGTCTGGGTACTACAATCGCTTGAATCAAGTGGGAGTTAATCTTCCAGGTAAGATAGTGATTGACAGAGTTCTCTAGTCACCATCACCAAGTTACTGGAACTTCATGATGAACTATAGTATGCAAGGGATGACAAAAACGATTCCCGAGCTCTTCGTGATGCTGAAATCGACGAAGGTAGAAATCAAGAAAAAACATCAAGTGTTGATGATTAAACAAGACCACTAGTTACAAGAAAAGGGCAAAGGGAAAGAAAGGGAACTAAAAGAAGAATGGCAAGCAAGTTGTCACTCCCATGAAGAAGCCCAAAGCTGGACCTAACCCTGAAACTGAGTGCTTCTACTGCAAAGGAAATGGTCACTGGAAGTGGAACTGCCCAAAATATTTGGCGAATAAGAAAGATGACAAAGTGAACAAAGGTATATTTGATATACATATTATTGATGTGTACCTTACTAGTGCTCGTAGTAATCCCTGGGTATTTGATACTTGTTCGGTTGCTAAGTTTAGTAACTCAAAACAGGAGTTATAGAATAAATAGAGACTAGTTGAGGATGAAGTGACGATGTGTGTTGGAAGTGGTTCCAAGATTGATACAATCATCATCGAGCACTCCCTATACTTTCGAGATTAGTGTTGAACCTAAATAAATGTTATCTGGTGTTTGCGTTGAGCATGGATATGATTAGATCATGTTAATTGCAATACGGTTATTCATTTAAGACAGATAATAATTATTATTCTGTTTACATGAATAAAACCTTCTATGGTCATACACCCAATGTTGATGGTTTATTAAATCTCGATCGTGGTAATACACATATTCATAGTATTGATGCCAAAAGATGCAAAGTTGATAACAATAGTGCAACTTATTTGTGACACTACCGTTTGGGTCATATCGGTGTAAAGCCCATGAAGAAACTCCATGCTGATGAACTTTCGGAATCACTTAATTATGAATCATTTGATGCTTGCGAACCGTGCCTTATAGGAAAGATGACTAAAACTCCGTTCTCCGGAACAATGGAACGAGCTAGTGACTTATTGGAAATAATACATACCGATGTATGCGGTCCAATGAGTGTTGATGCTCGTGGCGGGTATCGTTATTTTCTGACCTTCACAGATGTTGAGCAGATATGGGTATATCTACTTAATAAAACACAAGTCTGAAACACTTGAAAAGTTCAAAGATTTCAGAGTGAAGTGGAGAATCATCGTAACAAGAAAATAAAGTTTCTACGATCTGATCGTGGAGGAGAATATTGGAGTTACGAGTTTGGCCTTCATTTAAAAACAATGTGGAATAGTTTCACAGCTCACGCCACCAGGAACACCACAGCGTAATGGTGTGTCCGAACATCGTAACGGCACTTTATTGGATATGGTGCGATCTATGATGTCTCTTACCGATTTACCACTATCGTTTTGAGGTTATGCATTAAAGACAACTGTATTCACTCTAAACAGGGCACCATCAACATATGTTGAGACGACGCCTTATGAACTGTGGTTTGGCAAGAAACCAAAGTTGTCGTTTCTTAAAGTTTGGGGCTGCGGTGCTTATGTGAAGAAGTTTCAACCTGATAAGCTCGAACCCAAATCGGAGAAGTGTGTCTTCATAGAATACCCAAAGGAAACTGTTGGGTACACCTTCTATCACAAGATCCGAAGGCAAGATATTCGTTGCTAAAAATGGATCCTTTCTAGAGAAGGAGTTTCTCTCGAAAGAAGTGAGTGGGACGAAAGTAGAACTTGATGAGGTAATTGTACCTTCTCCCGAATTGGAAAGTAGTTCATCACAGAAATCAGTTCGAGTGATTCCTACACCAATTAGTGAGGAAGCTAATGATGATGATCATGAAACTTCAGATCAAGTTATTACCAAACCTCGTAGGTCTTCTAGAGTACAATCCGCACTAGAGTGGTACGATAATCCTATTCTGGAAGTCATGTTCTTAGACCATGATGAACCTATGAACTATGAGGAAGCGATGATGAGCCTAGATTCCGCGAAATGGCTTGAGGCCATGAAATCTGAGATGGGATCCATGTATGAGAACAAAATGTGGACTTTGGTGGACTTGCTCGATAATCAGCAAGCCATGGAAAATAAATGGATCTTCAAGAGGAAGATGGACACTGATAGTAGTGTTACTATCTACAAAGCTCGACTTGTCACAAAAGGTTTTCGACAAGTTCAAGGTGTTGACTACAATGAGATTTTGTCAACTGTAGCGATGCTTAAATCCGTCCAAATCATGTTAGCAGTTGCCATATTTTATGAAATCAGGCAGATGGATGTCAAAACTGCATTCCTGAATGGATTTCTAGAAGAAGAGTTGTATATGATGCAACCAGAAGGTTTTGTCGATCCAAAGGGTGCTAACAAAGTGTGCAAGCTCCAGCGATCCATTTATGGACTGGTGCAAGCCTTTCGGAGTTGGAATAAACGCTTTGATAGTGTGATAGAAGCATATGGTTTTATACAGACTTGCGGTGAAGCCTGTATTTACAAGAAAGTGAGTGGGAGCTCTGTAACATTTCTAATATTATATTATTCGACGAGTTTTTGTGCGCTGTTACATAATTTTTAAAAAAAATGAGTTTTTGATGCAGGATGTATATTCAAAGGCACAGTTCTTTTAGCATGGCACAGGCATGCATGGATGGCTGCCCACGTTCTTTTACATGCATGTGCATGAAATCTTGGTGCACGTAATACATGTCCATGCACACGTCCTGGTCACTTGCACGTAGGCTAGGTGTAGTAGTAGTCTAGCTTTGTACGTATACATCTTTCAAATGTCTCGGTCGGCCGGCAAGCTCGCGTGCGTACATTACCCGAATACCAGCGCAATGCTTAGTCAACCTGTATTTGTCAAACTAAACCATAATGACACGTTCGGCCAGGGAGCTTGTCCGCCAGCAGCCAGCTAGGTAAGTATGTTACGCTTTGTTTTGTAGTCGTGTAGGGCAAGAAGAACAATTGTATGGAAAGGAAATTTTAGAAGGAAAGCTTTGATCTTCTTGTCAATGAAGAAATCATGTCGCATGTTGCCTGCCTAATTAGTGGCTGACCCCAGCCTATATAAAGCTAGCGGAGGGACAAAGGAAAAGGGGAAGCAGAAGACGCGCCCTGGCGGCAGCATCGAGAACATCAGGAAGAGAAACCCACACAACTCCGTAGGCAGGAGGCGCCTAGGGAGGAACGCAGCACCGGAGGCGACGGCCCGCTTGTGGCCGTGCATTCGCAACACACGAAGCCCAGAGAAGCTTGCCACGGCGAGCATGCAGGTGCTGAGGGGATGAAGAAACGGGAGAGCTCCGCTAACTAATTTTATTTTGTTACTATGTCTTCTAGTGCCATGTGAGAAGAATAGCCGGCTGGAGGAAAGGAAACAAGACAACCAAGGGAGAGGGCAGCAACTTGCCCTTGAAGACAACCGAAGGAGAGGAAACGGAAGCCAGCCGGGCGAGGCGCGCCCACAGCGGCGGCGGCAGCTTGTGCGGCGGTCTGGCTCACCATGGTGCAAGTTCACATGCGATAAGACCAGCGAGAAGATGAGGCAGGCGGCCGGGACACCCCATCCTAACTCGACGACGGTGACAGAACACACATGAGGTCGTTGCGTGTCAAATCAAGTTGTTCTTTAGAGGGCCTGGAGACATCTTGCGTTGCAATGGCACATGCACGCAAGGGCACATACGGTGCCCTTCACTTCATTGACTCGTTTCTTTTATATTCTCAATACACCAGATCACATCAAGAGATTGAGGCAGCAAACACAAACCAAACTGTCTGACCGGAGATAGAGGAGAGAAGGGGCGTGGTGGTGGCCATGACGCACCGGATTGAAGAAACTCGCGCGCCTCATGGAGAAGGAGCGGGCTGCGTCATGGAGACGATCACGCCGACGAGATGATGGCAATGCACTCGACGGACGTTGCCGAGGAAGTCATAAGCACTGCATGCACAAGCAACAGCAAGCATACGCGCATGCAATAGTAGCATGCCCCCCTTTTTTATTATCTTTCTCTTGCCAGGTTCCATTGGGAAGGAGACGTCTATGCGGCGGTGGCGTTGGAGTCACGCACGCATAGAAGAGAAGGCGACGCGCCTATGACGGCAACGTTGACAAGAACCCAAAGGCCAGAAGGAGGATGAAAAAGACACAAGAAGACAAAACATCCAGTGCATATGGTGGCGGACGACGGGCCGTTGCACCAGGTGCAATGGAGGCGGCACCATCGGTCCAGGGGACTATGCCGACACTGCAGGAGTTTCTCTACATCGAGCCCTTCATCTTCGTACAATGTGATCGGGCGCGGACGGAGCTCGCTAGCGATGGAGCCCAATCACGCCCTATACAAAGTCGCCTTCGTTACCTTGTGAGGTGGTACACTTGTCTTGGCAGACAACCGGATACGGCGTCCGGCCGAGACGAGGTGCCAACCATGGAGCTTGTCAACAATGCAACCCAAGGACGGCCTTCCCCTTTGCGACGGGCATGTACACGGTGAACAAGACCTTGGCCTCACCGGCATACAGGTCATCTTGTGGTCGTGATGCCTGACACAGGCGGTGTAATCCTAGTCTCGGCAGACCACCGAATATGGCGTCTAGCTAAGACGAGACATCATCCACGCCCTTCCATGATGTCACCATTCTTCAGCACCGCATGCTTCCCTTGTCTTGGTGGGCCACCGAATACGGCGTCCAGACAAGACGAGGTGCATCCTTCATTGCATCAGGTCTCGTGTGTCGTACAGGTGGCGTGATCCTTGTCTTAGCAGACCACCAAATACGGCGTCTAGCTAGGACGAGGCATCAACCACGTCCTTCCATGATGTCACCTTTCTTCGGCACCGTGATGTGCTACCTCTTGAGCACTGCGTTGGATTTCCCCGAAGAGGAGAGGATGATGCAGCAAAGTAGCGTAAGTATTTCCCTCAGTTTTTGAGAACCAAGGTATCAATCCAGTAGGAGACCACGCACAAGTCCCTCGTACCTACACAAAACGATAGCTACTCGCAACCAATGCGATTAGGGGTTGTCAATCCCTTCACGATCACTTACGAGGGTGAGATCTGATAGAGATGATAAATAATATTTTTGGTATTTTTGATATAGAGATGCAAAGTGAAAAGTAAAAAGAAAAGTAAAAACAAAGCAAATAATAAAGTGATAGAGATTGATATGATGAGAATAGACCCGGGGGCCATAGGTTTCACTAGTGGCTTCTCTCAAGAGCATAAGTATTCTACGGTGGGTGAACAAATTACTGTTTAGCAATTGACAGAATTGAGCATAATTATGAGTATATCTAGGTATGATCATGTATATAGGCATCACATCCGAGACAAGTAGATCGAAACGATTCTGCATCTACTACTATTACTCCACTCATCGACCGCTATCCAGCACGCATCTAGAGTATTAAGTTAAAAATAGAGTAACGCCTTAAGCAAGATGACATGATGTAGAGGGATAAATTCATGCAATATGATAAAAACCCCATCTTGTTATCCTCAATGGCAACAATACAATACGTGTCTTGCAACCCTTTCTGTCACTGGGTAAGGACACCGCAAGATCGAACCCAAAGTTAAGCACTTCTCCCATTGCAAGAACTACCAATCTAGTTGGCCAAACCAAACGGATAATTAGAAGAGACTTTAAAAGATAACTCAATCATACATAAAAAAATTCAGAGAAGATTCAAATATTATTCATAGATAAGCTGGATCATAAACCCACAATTCATCGGTCTCAACAAACACACCGCAAAAAGAAGATTACATCGAATAGATCTCCACAAGAGAGGGGGAGAACATTGTATTGAGATCACAAAAGAGAGAAGAAGCCATCTAGCTACAAGCTATGGACCCGAAGGTCTGAAGTAAACTACTCACACTTCATCGGAGAGGCTATGGTGTTGATGTAGAAGCCCTCCGTGGTAGATGCCCCCTCCGGCGGAGCTCTGGAATAGGCCCCAAGATGGGATCTCGTGGATACAGAAAGTTGCGGCGGTGGAATTAGGTTTTTGGCTCCGTATTTGATCTGTCGGGGGTACATAGGTATATATAGGAGGAAGGAGTACGTTGGTGGAGCGACAGGGGGCCCATGAGGTAGGGGGGCACGCCCTAGGGGGGCGCCCCCCACCCTCGTGACCGCCTCTGTTACTTCTTGGAGTAGGGTCCAAGTCTCCTGGATCACGTTCGGTGAGAAAATCACGTTCCCGAAGGTTTTATTCCGTTTGGACTCCGTTCGATATTCTGTTTCTTCGAAGCACTGAAATAGGCAAAAAACAGCAATTCTGGGTTGGGCCTCCGGTTAATAGGTTAGTCCCAGAAATAATATAAAAGTGGAAAATAAAGCCCAATATAGTCCAAAACAGTAGATAAAGTAGCATGGAGCAACCAAAAATTATAGATACGTTGGAGACGTATCAGGCATCCCCAAGCTTAATTCCTGCTCGTCCTCGAGTAGGTAAGTGATAAAAAAGAATTATTGATGCGGAGTGATACTTTGGCATAATTTCAATGTAAATCTTCTTAATTATGGCATGAATATTCAGATCCGAAAGATTCAAGACAAAAGTTCATATTGACATAAAAGTAATAATACTTCAAGTATACTAATCAAAGCAATCATGTCTTCTCAAAATAGCATGGCTAAAGAAAGTTATCCCTACAAAGTCATATAGTCTGGCTGTTGCTCTATCTTCATCACACAAAGTATTTAATCATGCACAACTCTGATGACAAGCCAAGCAATTGTTTCATACTTTAGTAATCTCAAACTCTTTCAACTTTCACGCAATACATGAGCGTGAGCCATGGACATAGCACTATAGGTGGAATGGAATGGTGGTTGTGGAGAAGACAAAAAAGGAGAAGATAGTCTCACATCAACTAGGCATATCAACGGGCTATGGAGATGCCCATCAATAGATATCAATGTGAGTGAGTAGGGATTGCCATGAAACGGATGCACTAGAGCTATAAGTATATGAAATCTCAACAAAATAAACTAAGTGGGTGTGCATCCAACTTGCTTGCTCACGAAGACCTAGGGCACTTTTGAGGAAGCCCATCATTGGAATATACAAGCCAAGTTCTTATAATGAAAAATTCCCACTAGTATATGAAAGTGACAACATATGAGACTCCCTATCATGAAGATCATGGTGCTACTTTGAAGCACAAGTGTGGTAAAGGATAGTAGCATTGTCCCTTCTCTCTTTTTCTCTCATTTTTTTATTTGGGCCTTTTCTCTTCTTTTTATGGCCTCTTTTTTTATATATTTTTTTCGTTCGGAGTCTCATCCTGACTTATGGGGGAATCATAGTCTCCATCATCCTTTCCTCACTGGGACAATGCTCTAATAATGATGATCATCACACTTTTATTTTTCTTACAACTCAACAATTACAACTCGATACTTAGGACAAAATATGACTCTATATGAATGCCTCCGGCGGTGTACCCGGATATGCAATGAATCAAGAGCGACATGTATGAAAATTATGAAGGTGACCTTGCCACAAATACAATGTCAACTACATGTTCATGCAAAAAGCAATATGACAATGATGGAGCGTGTCATAATAAACGGAATGGTGAAAAGTTGCATGGCAATATATCTTGGAATGGCTATGGAAATGCCATAATAGGTAGGTATGGTGGTTGTTTTGAGGAAGGTATATGGTGGGTGTATGATACCGACGAAAAGTGCGCGGTATTAGAAAGGCTAGCAAAGACGGAAAGGTGAGAGTGCGTATAATCCATGGACTCAACATTAATCAAAAGAACTCATGCACTTGTTGCAAAAATTTAGAAGTCATCAAAAACCAAAGCACTACGCGCATGCTCCTAGGGGGATAGATTGGTAGGAAAAGACCATCGCTCGTCCCCGACCACCACTCATAAGGAAGACAATCAATAAATAAAATTATGCTCCAACTTCATCACAAAGCGGTTCACCATACGTGCATGCTACGGGAATCACAAACTTCAACACAAGCATTCTTTAAATTCATAATCACCCAACTAGCATCACTTTGATATTATCACCTCCATATCTCAAAACAATTATCAAGCATCAAACTTATCTTAGTATTCAACGCACTCAAAAAAAAGTTTCACATATCTTGAATAACAAGTATATTATCATTAAGCAAATTACCATGCTATGAACGACTCTCAAAATAATCTAAGTGAAGCATGAGAGATCAATGGTTTCTTTAAAACAAATCCACCACCGTGCTCTAAAAGATCTAAGTGAAGTACTAGAGCAAAATTATCACGCTCAAAAGATATAAGTGAAGCACTATAGTAAAACTATCAAGCTCAAAAGATATAAGTGAAGCACATAGAGTATTCTAGCAAATTCCAAATCATGTATGGCTCTCTCAAAAGGTGTGTAGAGAAAGGATGATTGTGGTAAACTAACAAGCAAAGACGCAAATAATACAAGACGCTCCAAGCAAAACACATATCATGTGGTGAATAAAAATATAGCTCCAAGTAAATTACCGATGGAAGTGGGCGAAAGAGGGGATGCCTTCCGGGGCATCCCCAAGCTTTGACTTTTTGGTGTCCTTGGATTATCTTGGGGGTGCCATGGGCATTCCCAAGCTTAGGCTCTTTCCACTCCTTGTTCCATAATCCATCAAAAGAATTCACCCAAAACTTGAAAACTTCACAACACAAAACTCAATAGAAATCTCGTGAGCTCCGTTAGAGAAAGAGAACAGAAGACTACTTCAAGGTACTGTAATAAACTCATTATTTATTTATATTGGTGTTAAACCTACTATATTCCAACTTTTCCATGGATTATAAACTATTTTACTAGCCATAGATTCATCAAAATAAGCAAACAACACACGCAAAACAAAATCTGTCAAAAACAGAACAGTCTGTAGCAATCTGTAACTAACGCAAACTTATGGAACTCTAAAAATTCTACAAAAATAGGAAGTACTAGTAAATTTGTCTATTGATCAGCAGCAAAACGAATCAATGCAAAAGCACGTTTCTTTGATTTATTGAATGTTTTCTCGTGAGCGCAAAGTTTCTGTTTTTCAACAGAATCAAATCAACTATCATCGTAGGTTATCCTATAGGTTCTACTTGGCACAAACACTAATTAAAACATAAAACCACATCTAACCAGAGTCTAGATGTATTATTTATTTCTAAACAGAAGCAAAAACAAAAAACAAAAAATAAAATTGGGTTGCCTCCCAACAAGCGCTATCGTTTAACGCCCCTAGCTAGGCATAAAAGCAAGGATAGAGCTAGGTTTTGCCATCTTTGGTAGGCAATCCATAAGTGGCTCTCATGATATGTTCATATGGTATTTTTATTTTCTTTCTGGGGAAGTGTTCCATGCCCTTTTTTAAGGGAAATTGGAATCTAATATTCCCTTCCTTCACATCAATAATCGCACTAATCGTTCTAAGGAAAGGTCTACCAAGAATAATAGGACATGAAGGATTGCAATCTATATCAAGAACAATAAAATCCACGGGCACATAATTCCTATTTGCAATAATAAGAACATCATTAATTCTTCCCATAGGCTTTTTAATAGTGGAATCCGCAAGATGCAAGTTTAGAGAGCAATCATCAAAGTCACGGAAATCTAGCAAATGACATAAAGTTATGGGAATAGTAGAGACACTAGCACCCAAATCACACAAAGCATCAAACTCATAATCTTTAATTTTAATTTTAATATTAGGTTCCCACTCATCATAGAGTTTTCTAGGGATAGAAACTTTCAACTCAAGTTTTTCTTCATAAGATTGCATCAAGGCATCAACAATGTGTTCGGTAAAGGCATTATTTTGACTATAAGCATGAGGAGAATCTAGCACGGATTGCAACAAGGAAATACAACCAATCAAAGAGCAATTTTCATAATTAAATTCTCTGAGATCCAAAATAGTGGGTTTAGTAACATCTAGGTTTTTATTTCTTTTAATCCCACTTTCATCAATTTCATTATCAAGATCTAGAAACTCCGAATTCTTAGGACGCCTTCTAGGTAAAGGAAGATCATATTCAGTTTCATCAAGATTCATATTGCAAAACAAAGATTTAATGGGGGACACATCAATAACTTTTAGATCTTCATCTTAATTTTCATAGGAATTAGAAGAACACGCTTTAATAAAGGCATCTTTGGAAGCACGCATCCTAGCGGTTCTTTCTTTGGATTTTTTTTAAAGTGTGATGAATTTTATAGCAAATTCGAAAACTATACACCCTGATGCATAAAAATCAAAACTATGACCCCGCCGGCCTTCTGTTGGCCGAAGATGTCCTTTTCGGTCTACCGTTGGCCGAAGTGAGCTCTTTGGCCTCCCATTGTCCGAAGAGTAGCCATCTGGGCCGAAGACAGTAGCTTCAGCTTACTGTTGGCCAAAGAGTAGTCTTCGGCTTCGTGAAGGCCGAAGAGTGCCGAACCCATCCAGGCGCTCTGCCTCGGCAGCTGCACGTACGCTGGCTGGCTAGCTTGCTGACATATGCATGCAGCAGCCTTTACTCGTGGATATGGACTCGATCTCACATGCATGCAGCTGCACGAACCTGGCCGTTGGTGGCTTGGTGCTACTGTATTATCTACTCCCTCCGTTCCTAAATGTAAGTCTTTTTAAAGATTTCACTACAAACTACGTATGGATGTATATAGACATATTTCAGAGTGTAGATTCATTCATTTTGCTTCGTATGTAGTCCATAGTGAAAGCTCTAAAAAGACTTACATTTAGGAACGGAGGGAGTAATCATCTGCAGCATGTACTAATGCATGTGATGTCCCAGACGCTCGCCTCGCTGCAGTTACAGACTCGATGGAATTGACCAGTCGTTCCATCCACCCATCCATCGATCTCACATGGCATGCAAAGTTTGTACGTGCCCGCTCATCTGGTGACGGAGACGGTACCGCATGTGCATGTAGGAGCCTTGAGGCTAGGAGCTACATTTTGTATACTGCTAATAGCAGTCTGCTATGAAATTCATCATACAAAATGTGCTTGTAGTACTATCTAGGTAGACTAGTAATAGTGCTTTGCATGTGGATGTACTATCTACGTATACTAGTACCAGTGCAGGATTATTTTGCCAATCACGTGCAAGTGCATGGTCGGTAGTAGTAGTGTGTGTTAGAGCAACTCCAACCGGCGATCCAAACGAACAAAAAGCGGACGTTTGGGTCGGCCAAATGAACGCATGTGTCCAGTTTTTCGTTTGGGTCGACGCATGCAGCCAACGCTGGCAGGACGTTTGGGTCGACGCATGCACCCAACGCTGGCCATCCTCCTCCTCCTCCG
>NC_041387.1:402956120-402959115 GCF_002162155.2 Triticum dicoccoides
TACATGCTGCAGGTGATTATATAATACAGTAGCACCAACGGCCAGCCGCGCGTGATTAGATAAATGCCATGTGAGATCGATGGATGGAACGACAGGTACGTGCCCCTGCATGCATGTAAGATCGAGTCCATACTGCTGCATGCATATGAGTCAGCGTACGTACATGCAGCTGCAGCGAGGCAAAGCGCCTGGATGGGTCCGGCACTCTTCGGCCTTCAGGAAGCCAAAGACCACTCTTCGGCCAAGAGTAAGCCGAAGCTACTGTCTTCGGCCCAGCTGGCCACTCTTCGGTCAATGGGAGGCCGAAGAGCTCACTTCGGCCAATGGTAGGCCGAAAAGACCCTCTTCAGCCAACAGAAGGCCGACGGGATCATAGTTTTGATTTTTATGTATTAGGACATATAGTTTTTGAATTTGCTATAAAATTCTTTATAGTTTCAAAAAAAATCATTTCTTTGCACTCATCAATGGAAATTCTCATGGCTTTGAGGGACTCATTGATATCATGCTTAGGAGGAATAGATCTAAGCTTTAAAGAATCAATTTCAAGAGAAATTCTATCAACGTTCCTAGCCAAATCATCAACTTTAAGCAATTTCTCTTCAAGCAAAGCATTGAAATTTTTTTGTGGATTCATAAACTCTTTAACACTACTCTCAAATTCAGAGGGTATCTTATTAAAATTTCCATAAGAGTTGTTGTAGGAATTTCCATAATTATTAGAAGGATTACTAGGATAATTCCCTCTATACGCGTTATTTCCAAAACTATTCCTACCAACAAAATTCACATCCATAGATTCATTATTATTCTCAATCAAAGTAGACAAAGGCATATCATTAGGATCAAGAGAAGTATTTTTAGTAGCAAACATCTTCATAAGTTCATCCATCTTTTCACTCAAAACATTGATTTCTTCTATAGCATGCACTTTTTTACTAGAAGATCTTTCGATGTGCCATTGAGAATAATTAGCCATAATATTATCAAGCAATTTTGTAGCATCTCCTAACGTAATTTCCATAAACGTGCCTCTCACGGCCGAATCTAAAAGATTTCTAGAAGCAAAATTCAATCCGGCATAAAATTTTTGTATGATCATCCATAAGTTCAAACCATGAGTAGGGCAATTGCGAAGCATCAATTTCATTCTTTCCCAAGATTGGGTAACATGATCATGATAAAGTTGTTTAAAATTCATAATATCGTTCCTAAGAGTGATGATCTTAGTGGGAAGAAAATACTTAGAGATAAAAGCATCTTTGCACTTGTTCCAAGAATCAATACTATTTTTAGGCAAAGTTTTAGCACGATTCTCTAAGTGAAAACGGAAATAACTTCAATTTGACAATATTGTTATCCGTATCTTTCTTCTTTTGCATATCACACAAATCAACATAATTGTTTAGATGAGTAGCGGCATCTTCATTAGGAAGGCCGGCGAATTGATCTTTCATAACAAGATTCAGCAAAGCGGTGTTGATTTCACAAGACTCATCATTATTAATAGGAGCAATCGGAGTACTAAGGAAATCATTATTATTGGTATTAGAGAAGTCACACAATTTGGTATTATCTTGCCACATGGCAACAAGTAATCCAACACACAAGCAAACAGAAAGGTAACGGGAAAAGGCAAAAGGGAAAGAGAGGAGGAGATTGGGAAAGAGAGGGCGAATAAAACGGCAAGGGTGAAGTGGAGGAGAGGAAAACGAGAGGCAAATAATGTAATGCGAGAGATAGGGATTTGTGATGGGTACTTGGTATGGTTGACTTGCTTGCGTGAGCCTCCCCGGCAACGGCGCCAGAAATTCTTCTTGCTACCTCTTGAGCACTGCGTTGGATTTCCCCGAAGAGGAGAGGATGATGCAGTAAAGTAGCATAAGTATTTCCCTCAGTTTTTGAGAACCAAGGTATCAATCCAGTAGGAGACCACGCACAAGTCCCTTGTACCTACACAAAACGATAGCTACTCGCAACCAACGCGATTAGGGGTTGTCAATCCCTTCACGGTCACTTACGAGGGTGAGATCTGATAGAGATGATAAATGATATTTTTGGTATTTTTGATATAGAGATGCAAAGTGAAAAGTAAAAAGCAAAGTAAAAACAAAGCAAATAATAAAGTGATAGAGATTGATATGATGAGAATAGACCCGGGGGCCATAGATTTTACTAGTGGCTTCTCTCAAGAGCATAAGTATTCTACGGTGGGTGAACAAATTACTGTTGAGCAATTGACAGAATTGAGCATAATTATGAGTATATCTAGGTATGATCATGTATATAGGCATCACGTCCGAGACAAGTAGATCGAAACGATTCTGCATCTACTACTATTACTCCACTCATCGACCGCTATCCAGAATGCATCTAGAGTATTAAGTTAAAAACAGAGTAACGCCTTAAGAAAAATGATATGATGTAGAGGGATAAATTCATGCAATATGATAAAAAACCCATCTTGTTATCCTCAATGGCAACAATACAATACATGCCTTGCAACCCTTTCTGTCACTGGGTAAGGACACCGCAAGATCGAACCCAAAGCTAAGCACTTCTCCCATTGCAAGAACTACCAATCTAGTTGGCCAAACCAAACGGATAATTCGAAGAGACTTGCAAAGATAACTCAATCATACATAAAATAATTCAGAGAAGATTCAAATATTATTCATAGATAAGCTGGATCATAAACCCATAATTCATCGGTCTCAACAAACACACCGCAAAAAGAAGATTACATCGAATAGATCTCCACAAGAGAGGGGGAGAACATTGTATTGAGATCCAAAAAAGAGAAGAAGCCATCTAGCTACAAGCTATGGACCCGAAGGTCTGAAGTAAACTACTCACACTTCATCGGAGAGGCTATGGTGTTGATGTAGAAGCCCTCTGTGGTAGATGCCCCCTCCGGCGGAGCTCCGGAACAAGCCCCAAGATGGGATCTCATGTATATAGAAAGTTGCGGCGGTGGAATTAGGTTTTTGGCTCC
>NC_041387.1:402959125-402960877 GCF_002162155.2 Triticum dicoccoides
TACTCCCTCCGTTCCTAAATGTAAGTCTTTTTAAAGATTTCACTACAAACTACGTATGGATGTATATAGACATATTTCAGAGTGTAGATTCATTCATTTTGCTTCGTATGTAGTCCATAGTGAAAGCTCTAAAAAGACTTACATTTAGGAACGGAGGGAGTAATCATCTGCAGCATGTACTAATGCATGTGATGTCCCAGACGCTCGCCTCGCTGCAGTTACAGACTCGATGGAATTGACCAGTCGTTCCATCCACCCATCCATCGATCTCACATGGCATGCAAAGTTTGTACGTGCCCGCTCATCTGGTGACGGAGACGGTACCGCATGTGCATGTAGGAGCCTTGAGGCTAGGAGCTACATTTTGTATACTGCTAATAGCAGTCTGCTATGAAATTCATCATACAAAATGTGCTTGTAGTACTATCTAGGTAGACTAGTAATAGTGCTTTGCATGTGGATGTACTATCTACGTATACTAGTACCAGTGCAGGATTATTTTGCCAATCACGTGCAAGTGCATGGTCGGTAGTAGTAGTGTGTGTTAGAGCAACTCCAACCGGCGATCCAAACGAACAAAAAGCGGACGTTTGGGTCGGCCAAATGAACGCATGTGTCCAGTTTTTCGTTTGGGTCGACGCATGCAGCCAACGCTGGCAGGACGTTTGGGTCGACGCATGCACCCAACGCTGGCCATCCTCCTCCTCCTCCGTCTTCATCTTTGGGGGTGGCGCGGGGTACACGGAGTTGGCCTACACGCCATGACGACAGTCTTCCTCGTGCTCGAACGCGGACCAGACCTCCCAGTTGGGAGAGTCGGCCGCATATGCCGCCATCCGCCGCTGCTTCGCCGTGAGCAGCTCGCGCCACCTCGATCACCAAGATCAATCTAGAAGATGCACATCTACTTGAGGAGAGTGGTGTCTACATACCTTTGTAGACCGAAAACGGTAACGATTTAGAGATCGTGGTTAGTGTAGTCGTACTTGCGTTGAGATCGCGGTTTGGGTTTGGGTCCGCGCGTTTGACCGGCGGTTTGGTCCGTTTCGACCCAAACAGATACGCGCGGACGATTTGAGTTGGCCGGTTGGAGTTGCTCTTATAGCCACGTACTAGCGCACATGCATTAATACATGCTGCAGGTGATTATATAATACAGTAGCACCAACGGCCAGCCGCGCGTGATTAGATAAATGCCATGTGAGATCGATGGATGGAACGACAGGTACGTGCCCCTGCATGCATGTAAGATCGAGTCCATACTGCTGCATGCATATGAGTCAGCGTACGTACATGCAGCTGCAGCGAGGCAAAGCGCCTGGATGGGTCCGGCACTCTTCGGCCTTCAGGAAGCCAAAGACCACTCTTCGGCCAAGAGTAAGCCGAAGCTACTGTCTTCGGCCCAGCTGGCCACTCTTCGGTCAATGGGAGGCCGAAGAGCTCACTTCGGCCAATGGTAGGCCGAAAAGACCCTCTTCAGCCAACAGAAGGCCGACGGGATCATAGTTTTGATTTTTATGTATTAGGACATATAGTTTTTGAATTTGCTATAAAATTCTTTATAGTTTCAAAAAAAATCATTTCTTTGCACTCATCAATGGAAATTCTCATGGCTTTGAGGGACTCATTGATATCATGCTTAGGAGGAATAGATCTAAGCTTTAAAGAATCAATTTCAAGAGAAATTCTATCAACGTTCCTAGCCAAATCATCAACTTTAAGCAATTTCTCTTCAAGCAAAGCATTGAAATT
>NC_041387.1:402961738-402962478 GCF_002162155.2 Triticum dicoccoides
TAGGAAGGCCGGCGAATTGATCTTTCATAACAAGATTCAGCAAAGCGGTGTTGATTTCACAAGACTCATCATTATTAATAGGAGCAATCGGAGTACTAAGGAAATCATTATTATTGGTATTAGAGAAGTCACACAATTTGGTATTATCTTGCCACATGGCAACAAGTAATCCAACACACAAGCAAACAGAAAGGTAACGGGAAAAGGCAAAAGGGAAAGAGAGGAGGAGATTGGGAAAGAGAGGGCGAATAAAACGGCAAGGGTGAAGTGGAGGAGAGGAAAACGAGAGGCAAATAATGTAATGCGAGAGATAGGGATTTGTGATGGGTACTTGGTATGGTTGACTTGCTTGCGTGAGCCTCCCCGGCAACGGCGCCAGAAATTCTTCTTGCTACCTCTTGAGCACTGCGTTGGATTTCCCCGAAGAGGAGAGGATGATGCAGTAAAGTAGCATAAGTATTTCCCTCAGTTTTTGAGAACCAAGGTATCAATCCAGTAGGAGACCACGCACAAGTCCCTTGTACCTACACAAAACGATAGCTACTCGCAACCAACGCGATTAGGGGTTGTCAATCCCTTCACGGTCACTTACGAGGGTGAGATCTGATAGAGATGATAAATGATATTTTTGGTATTTTTGATATAGAGATGCAAAGTGAAAAGTAAAAAGCAAAGTAAAAACAAAGCAAATAATAAAGTGATAGAGATTGATATGATGAGAATAGACCCGGGGGCCATAG
>NC_041387.1:402963831-402965027 GCF_002162155.2 Triticum dicoccoides
AGAATTGAGCATAATTATGAGTATATCTAGGTATGATCATGTATATAGGCATCACATCCGAGACAAGTAGATCGAAACGATTCTGCATCTACTACTATTACTCCACTCATCGACCGCTATCCAGCATGCATCTAGAGTATTAAGTTAAAAACAGAGTAACGCCTTAAGCAAGATGACATGATGTAGAGGGATAAATTCATGCAATATGATAAAAACCCCATCTTGTTATCCTCAATGGCAACAATACAATACGTGTCTTGCAACCCTTTCTGTCACTGGGTAAGGACACCGCAAGATCGAACCCAAAGTTAAGCACTTCTCCCATTGCAAGAACTACCAATCTAGTTGGCCAAACCAAACGGATAATTAGAAGAGACTTTAAAAGATAACTCAATCATACATAAAAAAATTCAGAAAAGATTCAAATATTATTCATAGATAAGCTGGATCATAAACCCACAATTCATCGGTCTCAACAAACACACCGCAAAAAGAAGATTACATCGAATAGATCTCCACAAGAGAGGGGGAGAACATTGTATTGAGATCCCAAAAGAGAGAAGAAGCCATCTAGCTACAAGCTATGGACCCGAAGGTCTGAAGTAAACTACTCACACTTCATCGGAGAGGCTATGGTGTTGATGTAGAAGCCCTCCGTGGTAGATGCCCCCTCTGGCGGAGCTCTGGAATAGGCCCCAAGATGGGATCTCGTGGATACAGAAAGTTGCGGCGGTGGAATTAGGTTTTTGGCTCCGTATTTGATCTGTCGGGGGTACATAGGTATATATAGGAGGAAGGAGTACGTTGGTGGAGCGACAGGGGGCCCATGAGGTAGGGGGGCACGCCCTAGGGGGGCGCCCCCCACCCTCGTGACCGCCTCTGTTACTTCTTGGAGTAGGGTCCAAGTCTCCTGGATCACGTTCGGTGAGAAAATCACGTTCCCGAAGGTTTTATTCCGTTTGGACTCCGTTCGATATTCTGTTTCTTCGAAGCACTGAAATAGGCAAAAAACAGCAATTCTGGGTTGGGCCTCCGGTTAATAGGTTAGTCCCAGAAATAATATAAAAGTGGAAAATAAAGCCCAATATAGTCCAAAACAGTAGATAAAGTAGCATGGAGCAACCAAAAATTATAGATACGTTGGAGACGTATCAGGCATCCCCAAGCTTAATTCCTGCTCGTCCTCGAGTAGGTAA
>NC_041387.1:402965907-402967157 GCF_002162155.2 Triticum dicoccoides
AAAAAAAGTTTCACATATCTTGAATAACAAGTATATTATCATTAAGCAAATTACCATGCTATGAACGACTCTCAAAATAATCTAAGTGAAGCATGAGAGATCAATGGTTTCTTTAAAACAAATCCACCACCGTGCTCTAAAAGATCTAAGTGAAGTACTAGAGCAAAATTATCACGCTCAAAAGATATAAGTGAAGCACTATAGTAAAACTATCAAGCTCAAAAGATATAAGTGAAGCACATAGAGTATTCTAGCAAATTCCAAATCATGTATGGCTCTCTCAAAAGGTGTGTAGAGAAAGGATGATTGTGGTAAACTAACAAGCAAAGACGCAAATAATACAAGACGCTCCAAGCAAAACACATATCATGTGGTGAATAAAAATATAGCTCCAAGTAAATTACCGATGGAAGTGGGCGAAAGAGGGGATGCCTTCCGGGGCATCCCCAAGCTTTGACTTTTTGGTGTCCTTGGATTATCTTGGGGGTGCCATGGGCATTCCCAAGCTTAGGCTCTTTCCACTCCTTGTTCCATAATCCATCAAAAGAATTCACCCAAAACTTGAAAACT
This sequence comes from Triticum dicoccoides, assembly GCF_002162155.2. Taxonomy (NCBI): domain Eukaryota; kingdom Viridiplantae; phylum Streptophyta; class Magnoliopsida; order Poales; family Poaceae; genus Triticum; species Triticum dicoccoides. The sequence goes on from NC_041387.1 coordinate 402,966,478, forward strand.
TCACAACACAAAACTCAATAGAAATCTCGTGAGCTCCGTTAGAGAAAGAGAACAGAAGACTACTTCAAGGTACTGTAATAAACTCATTATTTATTTATATTGGTGTTAAACCTACTATATTCCAACTTTTCCATGGATTATAAACTATTTTACTAGCCATAGATTCATCAAAATAAGCAAACAACACACGCAAAACAAAATCTGTCAAAAACAGAACAGTCTGTAGCAATCTGTAACTAACGCAAACTTATGGAACTCTAAAAATTCTACAAAAATAGGAAGTACTAGTAAATTTGTCTATTGATCAGCAGCAAAACGAATCAATGCAAAAGCACGTTTCTTTGATTTATTGAATGTTTTCTCGTGAGCGCAAAGTTTCTGTTTTTCAACAGAATCAAATCAACTATCATCGTAGGTTATCCTATAGGTTCTACTTGGCACAAACACTAATTAAAACATAAAACCACATCTAACCAGAGTCTAGATGTATTATTTATTTCTAAACAGAAGCAAAAACAAAAAACAAAAAATAAAATTGGGTTGCCTCCCAACAAGCGCTATCGTTTAACGCCCCTAGCTAGGCATAAAAGCAAGGATAGAGCTAGGTTTTGCCATCTTTGGTAGGCAATCCATAAGTGGCTCTCATGATATGTTCATATGGTATTTTTATTTTCTTTCTG
>NC_041387.1:402967536-402977685 GCF_002162155.2 Triticum dicoccoides
TACTCCCTCCGTTCCTAAATGTAAGTCTTTTTAAAGATTTCACTACAAACTACGTATGGATGTATATAGACATATTTCAGAGTGTAGATTCATTCATTTTGCTTCGTATGTAGTCCATAGTGAAAGCTCTAAAAAGACTTACATTTAGGAACGGAGGGAGTAATCATCTGCAGCATGTACTAATGCATGTGATGTCCCAGACGCTCGCCTCGCTGCAGTTACAGACTCGATGGAATTGACCAGTCGTTCCATCCACCCATCCATCGATCTCACATGGCATGCAAAGTTTGTACGTGCCCGCTCATCTGGTGACGGAGACGGTACCGCATGTGCATGTAGGAGCCTTGAGGCTAGGAGCTACATTTTGTATACTGCTAATAGCAGTCTGCTATGAAATTCATCATACAAAATGTGCTTGTAGTACTATCTAGGTAGACTAGTAATAGTGCTTTGCATGTGGATGTACTATCTACGTATACTAGTACCAGTGCAGGATTATTTTGCCAATCACGTGCAAGTGCATGGTCGGTAGTAGTAGTGTGTGTTAGAGCAACTCCAACCGGCGATCCAAACGAACAAAAAGCGGACGTTTGGGTCGGCCAAATGAACGCATGTGTCCAGTTTTTCGTTTGGGTCGACGCATGCAGCCAACGCTGGCAGGACGTTTGGGTCGACGCATGCACCCAACGCTGGCCATCCTCCTCCTCCTCCGGCTTCATCTTTGGGGGTGGCGCGGGGTACACGGAGTTGGCCTACACGCCATGACGACAGTCTTCCTCGTGCTCGAACGCGGACCAGACCTCCCAGTTGGGAGAGTCGGCCGCATATGCCGCCATCCGCCGCTGCTTCGCCGCGAGCAGCTCGCGCCACCTCGATCACCAAGATCAATCTAGAAGATGCACATCTACTTGAGGAGAGTGGTGTCTACATACCTTTGTAGACCGAAAACGGTAACGATTTAGAGATCGTGGTTAGTGTAGTCGTACTTGCGTTGAGATCGCGGTTTGGGTTTGGGTCCGCGCGTTTGACCGGCGGTTTGGTCCGTTTCAACCCAAACAGATACGCGCGGACGATTTGAGTTGGCCGGTTGGAGTTGCTCTTATAGCCACGTACTAGCGCACATGCATTAGTACATGCTGCAGGTGATTATATAATACAGTAGCACCAACGGCCAGCCGCGCGTGATTAGATAAATGCCATGTGAGATCGATGGATGGAACGACAGGTACGTGCCCCTGCATGCATGTAAGATCGAGTCCATACTGCTGCATGCATATGAGTCAGCGTACGTACATGCAGCTGCAGCGAGGCAAAGCGCCTGGATGGGTCCGGCACTCTTCGGCCTTCAGGAAGCCAAAGACCACTCTTCGGCCAAGAGTAAGCCGAAGCTACTGTCTTCGGCCCAGCTGGCCACTCTTCGGTCAATGGGAGGCCGAAGAGCTCACTTCGGCCAATGGTAGGCCGAAAAGACCCTCTTCAGCCAACAGAAGGCCGACGGGATCATAGTTTTGATTTTTATGTATTAGGACATATAGTTTTTGAATTTGCTATAAAATTCTTTATAGTTTCAAAAAAAATCATTTCTTTGCACTCATCAATGGAAATTCTCATGGCTTTGAGGGACTCATTGATATCATGCTTAGGAGGAATAGATCTAAGCTTTAAAGAATCAATTTCAAGAGAAATTCTATCAACGTTCCTAGCCAAATCATCAACTTTAAGCAATTTCTCTTCAAGCAAAGCATTGAAATTCTTTTGTGAATTCATAAACTCTTTAACACTACTCTCAAATTCAGAGGGTATCTTATTAAAATTTCCATAAGAGTTGTTGTAGGAATTTCCATAATTATTAGAAGGATTACTAGGATAATTCCCTCTATGCGCGTTATTTCCAAAACTATTCCTACCAACAAAATTCACATCCATAGATTCATTATTATTCTCAATCAAAGTAGACAAAGGCATATCATTAGGATCAAGAGAAGTATTTTTAGTAGCAAACATCTTCATAAGTTCATCCATCTTTTCACTCAAAACATTGATTTCTTCTATAGCATGCACTTTTTTACTAGAAGATCTTTCGATGTGCCATTGAGAATAATTAGCCATAATATTATCAAGCAATTTTGTAGCATCTCCTAACGTAATTTCCATAAACGTGCCTCTCGCGGCCGAATCTAAAAGATTTCTAGAAGCAAAATTCAATCCGGCATAAAATTTTTGTATGATCATCCATAAGTTCAAACCATGAGTAGGGCAATTGCGAAGCATCAATTTCATTCTTTCCCAAGATTGGGTAACATGCTCATGATAAAGTTGTTTAAAATTCATAATATCGTTCCTAAGAGTGATGATCTTAGCGGGAAGAAAATACTTAGAGATAAAAGCATCTTTGCACTTGTTCCAAGAATCAATACTATTTTTAGGCAAAGTTTTAGCACGATCTCTAAGTGAAAACGGAAATAACTTCAATTTGACAATATTGTTATCCGTATCTTTCTTCTTTTGCATATCACACAAATCAACATAATTGTTTAGATGAGTAGCGGCATCTTCACTAGGAAGGCCGGCGAATTGATCTTTCATAACAAGATTCAGCAAAGCGGTGTTGATTTCACAAGACTCATCATTATTAATAGGAGCAATCGGAGTACTAAGGAAATCATTATTATTGGTATTAGAGAAGTCACACAATTTGGTATTATCTTGCCACATGGCAACAAGTAATCCAACACACAAGCAAACAGAAAGGTAACGGGAAAAGGCAAAAGGGAAAGAGAGGAGGAGATTGGGAAAGAGAGGGCTAATAAAACGGCAAGGGTGAAGTGGAGGAGAGGAAAACGAGAGGCAAATAATGTAATGCGAGAGATAGGGATTTGTGATGGGTACTTGGTATGGTTGACTTGCTTGCGTGAGCCTCCCCGGCAACGGCGCCAGAAATTCTTCTTGCTACCTCTTGAGTACTGCGTTGGATTTCCCCGAAGAGGAGAGGATGATGCAGTAAAGTAGCATAAGTATTTCCCTCAGTTTTTGAGAACCAAGGTATCAATCCAGTAGGAGACCACGCACAAGTCCCTCGTACCTACACAAAACGATAGCTACTCGCAACCAACGCGATTAGGGGTTGTCAATCCCTTCACGGTCACTTACGAGGGTGAGATCTGATAGAGATGATAAATGATATTTTTGGTATTTTTGATATAGAGATGCAAAGTGAAAAGTAAAAAGCAAAGTAAAAACAAAGCAAATAATAAAGTGATAGAGATTGATATGATGAGAATAGACCCGGGGGCCATAGGTTTCACTAGTGGCTTCTCTCAAGAGCATAAGTATTCTACGGTGGGTGAACAAATTACTGTTGAGCAATTGACAGAATTGAGCATAATTATGAGTATATCTAGGTATGATCATGTATATAGGCATCACGTCCGAGACAAGTAGATCGAAACGATTCTGCATCTACTACTATTACTCCACTCATCGACCGCTATCCAGAATGCATCTAGAGTATTAAGTTAAAAACAGAGTAACGCCTTAAGCAAGATGATATGATGTAGAGGGATAAATTCATGCAATATGATAAAAACCCCATCTTGTTATCCTCAATGGCAACAATACAATACATGCCTTGCAACCCTTTCTGTCACTGGGTAAGGACACCGCAAGATCGAACCCAAAGCTAAGCACTTCTCCCATTGCAAGAACTACCAATCTAGTTGGCCAAACCAAACGGATAATTCGAAGAGACTTGCAAAGATAACTCAATCATACATAAAATAATTCAGAGAAGATTCAAATATTATTCATAGATAAGCTGGATCATAAACCCATAATTCATCGGTCTCAACAAACACACCGCAAAAAGAAGATTACATCGAATAGATCTCCACAAGAGAGGGGGAGAACATTGTATTGAGATCCAAAAAAGAGAAGAAGCCATCTAGCTACAAGCTATGGACCCGAAGGTCTGAAGTAAACTACTCACACTTCATTGAAGAGGCTATGGTGTTGATGTAGAAGCCCTCTGTGGTAGATGCCCCCTCCGGCGGAGCTCCGGAACAAGCCCCAAGATGGGATCTCATGGATATAGAAAGTTGCGGCGGTGGAATTAGGTTTTTGGCTCCGTATTTCATCTGTCGGGGTATGTAGGTATATATAGGAGGAAGGAGTACGTTGGTGGAGCAACAGGGGGCCCACGAGGTAGGGGGGCGCGCCCCCCACCCTCGTGACCGCATTTGTTACTTCTTGGAGTAGGGTCCAAGTCTCCTGGATCATGTTTGGTGAGAAAATCACGTTCCCGAAGGTTTTATTCCGTTTGGACTCCGTTTGATATTCCGTTTCTTCGAAACACTGAAATAGGCAAAAAACAGCAATTCTGGGCTGGGCCTCCGGTTAATATGTTAGTCCCAAAAATAATATAGAAGTGGAAAATAAAGTCGAATATAGTCCAAAACAGTAGATAAAGTAGTATGGAGCAATCAAAAATTATAGATACGTTGGAGACGTATCATGATGCTTTGCCCTTGTCTTCGTGGACCACCGAATACGGCGTCCAGACGAGACGAGGTGCACCCTTCATTGCATCAGGTCTCATTTGTCGTACGTGTGGCATGATTCTTGTCTTAGCATACCACCGAATACGGCATCTAGCTCATACGAGGCATCAACCACGCCCCTCCATGATGTTACCTTTCTTCGGCCCCGTGCCATGATCCTTGTCTTACCAGACCACCGAATACGGCGTCTAGCCAAGACGATGCATCCACCACGCCCCTCTAAGATGTTACCTTCCACGGTCTCATGAGGCGGAGTCTTTGTCTTCACAGACTATCGTAACCTCGGCGTCTAGTCGAGACGAGGCACCAGCCACACCGGCAATGCCGATGCGAGCGGCCGCTGGTTTTACAACGATGCTGGTCTCCACAAAAGAATACCCCTGCGAGGCAACCCCTTGCATACCCCGACGAAGCCATTATGTCGTTAAGAAGTCTGAGCCAAGCAGGATCCATTCTACTCCAACACCGACTACAACAATGTTGTCAAGACCGACGAGGCACGACGGCAAGGGCGGACATGGCTAGCACAAAGCCATATTTTGAGTTGCACATGTACCGACGAGGACACGGGCTTTGCCGCTGCCCACATCTACACACACCATCATCATCATGCATGGAGAATGCAAAGCGAAGATGACCACACGACTTAATCGGAGGTACCTCGCAGAGCAACCTGCGGGAGTAATTAACCGGGAGGCTTCCGAGGCCCCGGGAACCAGGAGATCGCACATCACTGCAGCCAGGCTGGCCGCGCTAGTAGGCCACAGAGCGCATTCATTTTATGAGATCTTGTAATTTTGTTTATCCAATGAGATTAATGAAATACTTGTTTCCCATACCCTTTTTTTGTGTACTGCGGTACACTGGCACGCCCGCATTTTATTTTCCCTGGCACATGAGAGAAATCAAACTCCCCCTCTTCCCTTCTCACAGAGCGCCTATAAGATTTTTCTCGTGTCAAACATATATGTGGATGACATATTATTGATTGGAAATGATATAGAATTTCTGGATAGCATAAAGGGATACTTGAATAAATTTTTTTCAATGATAGACCTCGGTGAAGCTGCTTACATATTGGGCATCAAGATCTATAGAGATAGATAAAGACGCTTGAAAAGATTTTTCAATGATTAAATACCTTGACAAGTTTTTGAAAGAGTTCAAAATGGATCAGTCAAAGATGGAGTTCTTGTCTGTATTACAAGGTGTAAAGTTGAGTAAGACTCAAAGCCCGACCATGACAGAAGATATAAAGAAAATGAAAGTCATTCCCTATGCCATAGTGATAGGTTCTATAAAATATGTTGTGTTGTGTACCAAACCGATTGTGTACCTTGCCATGAGTTTGGCAAGGGGGTACAATAGTGATCTAAGAGTAGATCACTCGACAGCGGTCAAAATTATCCTTACTGAGGACTAAGGAAATGTTTCTCGGTGATGGGGGTGATAAAGAGTTCGTTGTAAAGAGTGACGTCGATGCAAGCTTTTACACCGATCCCGATGACTCTAAGTCTCAATCTGGATACATACTGAAAGTGGGAGCATTTAGCTAGAGTAGCTCCATGCAGAGCATTGTAGACATAGAATATTTGCAAAATATACATGGCTCTGAATGTGACAGACCCGTTGACTAAACTTCTCTCACGAGCAAAGCATGATGATACCTTAGAACTATTTGGGTGTTAATCACATAGCGATGTGAACTAGATTATTGATTCTAGTAAACCCTCTGGGTGTTGGTCACATGGCGATCTGAACTATGGGTGTTAATCACATACAGATGTGAACTATTGGTGTTAAATCACATGGTGATGTGAACTAGATTATGGACTCTAGTGTAAGTGGGAGACTGAAGGAAATATGCCCTAGAGGCAATAATAAAGTTATTATTTATTTCCTTATTTCATGATAAATGTTTATTATTCATGCTATAATTGTATTAACCAAAAACTTAGTACATGTGTGAATACATAGACAAAACATGTTGTCCCTAGTATGCCTCTACTTGACTAACTCGTTAGTCAAAGATGGTTATGTTTCTTAACCATAGACATGTGTTGTCATTTGATGAACGGGATCACATCATTAGGAGAATGATGTGATGGACATGACCCATCCGTTAGCTTAGCATTATGATCATGTCAGTTTCATTGCTACTGCTTTCTTCATGACTTATACAAGTTCCTCAGACTATGAGATTATGCAATTCCCGAATACTGGAGGAACACTTTGTGTGCTACCAAACGTCACAACATAAATGGGTGATTATAAAGGTGCTCTACAGGTGTCTCCGAAGGTGTTTGTTGGGTTGGCATAGATCGAGATTAGGATTTGTCACTCCGTGTTTAGGAGAGGTATCTCTGGGCCCTCTCGGTAATACTCATCACTATAAGCTTTCCAAGCATTGTAACTAATGAGTTAGTTGTGGGATGAAGTATTACGGAACGAGTAAACAGACTTTCCGGTAACGAGATTGAACTAGGTATGATGATACCGACGATCGAATCTCGGGTAAGTAACATACCGATGACAAAGGGAACAACGTATGTTGTTATGCGGTTTGACCGATAAAGATCTTCCTGGAATATGTAGGAGCCAATATGAGCATCCAGGTTCCGCTATTGGTTATTGACCGGAGATGTGTCTCGGTCATGTCTACATAGTTCTCAAACCCGTAGGGTCTGCACGCTTAACGTTCGATGATGATTTGTATTATGAGTTATGTGATTTGATGACCGAAGTTTATTCGGAGTCCTGGATGAGATCACAGACATGACGAGGAGTCTCGAAATGGTCGAGATGTAAAGATCGATATATTGGAAGGCTATAATGGACATCGGAAAGGTTCCGAGTGATTCGGTATTTTTTGGAGTACCGGGGAGTTACGGGAATTCACCGGGAGAAGTAATGGGCCTTATTGGGCTTTAGTGGAGAGAGGGGAGAAGGGCCAAGAGGTGGCGCACGCCTCCCCCTGCCCAAACCGAATTGGACAAGGGGTGGTGGCGCAGTCCCCCTTTCCTTCTCCCTCTCCCTCTCTTTCCTTCTCTCCTACTCCGAATAGGAAAGGGAATCCTACTAGGACTTGGGAGTCCTAGTAGGACTCCCTATGCTTGGCACACCCCTAGGCCGGCCGCCTCCTCCCTCCCTCCTTTATATACGGGGGAGGGGAGCACCCCAAGGACACACAAGTTGATCTTTAGCCGTGTGCGGTGCCCCCTCCATAGTTTTCCACCTCGGTCACATCGTCGTAGTGCTTAGGCGAAGCCCTACGCCGGTAACTTCATCATCATCGTCACCACGCCGTCGCGCTGACGGAACTCTCCCTCAACCTTAGTTGGATCTAGAGTTCAAGGGAAGTAACTGAGCTGAACGTGTGCAGATCATGGAGGTGCCGTGCTTTCGGTACTTGATCAGTTGGATCGCGAAGACGTTCGACTACATCAACTGCATAACTTACACGCTTCCGCTTTTGGTCTACGAGGGTATGTGGACACACTCTCCCCTCTCGTTGCTATGCATCACCTAGATAGATCTTGCGTGATCGTAGGAAATTTTTGAAATTATCGCGTTCCCCAACAACCATACGAGAGGAGCGAGGAGGAAAACCAGAAGATCTGTGAAGGCCAAGTGAGGGACTTCTTTGAATCGGTAAAATCTAAGAAACATCCACCTCCGGAGGAGAAGATAGATCCGGTGAAAGCGAAGCGCACTTTGGATGCCCTGCAGGGACCATCACCGCCTTCGCCGCAATCCAACTATGACCGCGTTATTGAAAGGACATATAAGGAAGCGGAGTGGTCGGGAAGTACTTGCACTTATCAAAGGTTAGCAGAACGAAGAAGTGGGAAAAAATTCCCCAGCTCAGCGAACAAGTGAAGCAATCATGCCCCCCGCTCAATGTGTCTAGCGATATCATCGCTAATCTTCCGGGGATGCTGCCCAGTACCAATCCTGGAGATTACATGCCCGACGATGCACTTTTTGATACAATGGAGGTGGACACATTCAAATTCCGGCAGGGGAAGCCTCTCGTCAAACCTGGTACTCCTCTAACAATGATGATGCGAACATTCCATGCTTGGTACATGGACATCTGCAGCAAGTCTGGGACGGATACTTTGACACTGAGAGTTAAAGAGGAGCACGACCTCGTTGGAATTGATCTGTTGTCTGTTCCGTATGAGGAGTTCTTCCAGTTTTTCAATCAACATGCCCTCGAAAAAACAAACATCACTCGCTACTGTCTGTAAGTACTACTTCTCTGTAATTAATTAAGTCTATACATAGCGCATCTCTTTCATTGCATGTATATATAATTATTCTCACTATATTATGCAGATTGAAGATCGCCGAGTTGAAGAAAATACAAATAGGTGATACCGAGTTCATTAACACAAATCTCATGGAATAATGGAATGTTACACATGATGCCAAACTAACCAAGGCCAACTTGCTCGCATCGTTACTTTGAAATCAAAACAAAGATACAATACTCTTTCCTTACGAATACAGGTGAGTGTTACTGTCTTGTGCATATTTGGTTTCCCTTATTACTCAAGGTTATAGTAATGTAATTGATGAGTTATGCATGCGTGCGCAACTTCCACTTTATTCTGCTAGAAATTAAGCTTGAGCAGGGACTAGTAACCGTCATAGACTCGAAACGCAAATTCCCGAGGAGTATGCGACCATGACTAAAATGCTCGAGAAGTAAGTTCAATCGATCATTATCGCACCATATCAGAAACTTTGTTCATTTCCTGATATCAAGTAATTGTTTTCTTTGTCTGGCAGGGTTTGGAAAAAGTTCACCGCACAAATTCCGAGACTGCCGGCGGAGCTGCGATTTAACCACCCGAAAGTAAGTAGTACTAGCTAGTTCCGTGCATCTCCCATTGATTCTAGCTAGTTTCATAAATACCATTTAGAATGCTTGCTTAACAGTTTGATTGACCTCTATTTCTTGTAAAGTGGTTGTGGCAGGACCCGGGAATAATTACTGTGGATTGGATACTACATTTGCGAGTTCATCCGCCACACTACCTGTGAGCAGGGCTACTCTAAAAAACAATATGAAGTGTGTAAGCAATAATATTCACAATTTTATTTTATTACCATCATTTGTGTTGAGTTTCATTCATATATATGTATTGACCCCCTTCTTCAAATTAGATGTGGCAGATGCGGGATGAACTCCTACCACAAGATCGCATACGAGCAATTCAAGAGGAATTGGCGGGATTCTTTCTTGACCATGTCATCGACAAAGACGGAGAATACCATGTGGAAGTTGAGTTCAGATGTTAGGGGATTGTAAGATATCTTATATTGTATATACGTAGCTAGTAGCGTCGGATAGATATACGAAAACTTGTTGTTCGACCAATCTCTCGGAGAAGGAGAGGTCGATCACTTCTCTCTGTATATGTTCATGATCGAGGATCTTCTGTACTTAATGGTTTCCTTCATTTGCTTACTAGCTAGCTAGCGTGTCGAGTCCTCTCTATACGTATAATACGTAGCGTCGACCAAGCACGGAGATAAGAGAGGATACTTCTCTCTATTAGCTAGCTAACACAATATATGAAAC
>NC_041387.1:402978145-402990401 GCF_002162155.2 Triticum dicoccoides
CCTGAACTGCTGACACGTGGAAGCCTTTTGGTCCCTGTTGGTGGCACCAATCGGGACAAACGGCCCTCCTGCCTGGGCAAGCCGCAGCGGCCAAGTGGAGCCCCATCTGTCCCGGTTCGTGGGCGAACCGAGACTAAAGGTGTTGGGCTTTAGTACCGACACTTTAGTCCCGATTCGGCAACCGGGACAAATCGGCCTTATGAACTGGGACAAATGGGGCTTTTTCTACTAGTGCATGTTCTGATCATACAAATTTGACAACTTTGCCAAATGTTGTAAAAAATCTTATATTTTATTCATCGCAAAAAAGGAATCACATATTTGATTGATTAGCACCAAACAATCATACAACAGAGTAATCATTGTAATATATTTATAGTTTACTTGCACATAAGCTGCGATAAACTTTGTTATGATCTTTGCCTTTGGTTATGGGAGCTTTTTCATGGACTTAGTCCTAGTGATGTTGCTGCAACTAGCATGCTCCTTGCACAACCTGGGGTATAACACACGAAAGATTTGCAACAGAGAAGTAGTCATGACAAAATTGCAAGCCAAAAGCCTTATGATGGACAAAATGGTTTCTTGATAGTGCCTCCGACATATGTATGCCATCGCTGCAATGCACGAGCAATTATCTAGTACTAAATAAATATAATATAAAATATATTTCCATGATTGATATAATGATACTGTTTTGGTATTATGAATGTTATTATATATATTTTTCTATTAACTCGCTTAAACTTTAGAGACTTTAACTTAATACAAACCTAATATTATGAGTGAATAGAAATGGAGAGAGTACTTGACATAGTTGGTTGCTTCCAATATTTGTAGTCATATATACAATAATTTTTAGCTTCCGTCATATGATATGGCATTTGCACAAGTATCATATTCAAATTGATCCGCCTATTTTCATTTGCATGTGTCGCACCAATCAAAATCTACCATTTTAGTGTCAAACTTTGCTCATGGTTATCAATTCAAACATACCTTAGCTCAACTATATTTTAGATAGTGTTTCAGAGCGAATGAAGGCAGTCTCAGTGCACAATATGTAATGCCATTAAGTAGACGTTTAGATACAGTAGTCCCAGTGCACTTTATCTCAACGTTGTATCTAAAATAACCACATTTAATGTGTTTTGTGAGAGTAAAATTATGAGATGCTTTGGATTTGGTGCTAAGATCTACTCCATTTCGATAGGAATATAAGTCCGATATGGGAATTTAGGTTGTCAATTTAACTAGCAAAACATGTATAATATGCCAAAATTATATGTTTGTAACCCTCATTCAACAACAAATCTAAAAATATTATTTTCATGACATATAATAATTTTTTTGTTAAGCATATTGAAGACTTAAAAACTCGTGTCCGACTTAGGCTGGTCACAATGGGGGTATCGTATGTACTCCTAGTAGTATCACGCATGTCTTTGCTGAGGTGTCACACAACTAAATGAGAAAAAAGAGTATTGAGTATCATGTTATGATATCGTATCATATTAAATGATGTATTAATATTCGCTCCGTCTTTATTTACTCTACATATTAGCTTTGTCTCAAGTCAAACTTTATAAACTTTGACCAAGATAATACAAAAGATTACTAACATGCCCAATACCAAATCAATACCATTAGAATCAACATTGGATATATTTTCACATCATATATATTAAGTATTGGGAGTACCCTGTGTGCAAGTATGTTCATGGATTAGGATCCGCCATGCAGATTCACCGAACACATAAATCGTAGGGCTGAGGAGTCGAGTGGGGCTCTTAAATGTTGATAAATATAATTCAGTTGAAAATTAAAAGGACAAAATTAGCATCTGCCAGCTATTGTTTTCTTCAACCAAACCTATAGGATTGTTTTATAGACTTTTTAATTAAACAAAGAGTATTATACAACCAAGGAAAGCAAAAGAAAAGGAAAATCTAAAAGTAAGTACCATGGGTACCAACAATGTGAACTTCCGTAAAACACTCCTTTGGTCAAATCAACTGATAAGAAATATGTTGAGACTAGTTTTCCCATTTCCATTCAAAAAACAAAAACATGTTTAGATTAGTTTTTCCATTTAATTTCTATTCCTGTGATCCCCATTATTTCAAGTCCGGTGCATATCGCTGTGATCAGTCATTGAAGCGTTGCAAGGACGGCACATTTATGCATTGAGTTACAACACTCTTACCTCAAAGTGCACGCATCATCTTCAGAGAATATTTTTCATCAGAAAACTGACAAGCTAATTGGAGCATATACATGCACTAATATAGCATGATATCAACATTTAACAATCGTGTGTTTATAGCATGGACCATACACGCATGCTAAGTGTTGGGAATTCTTTGCAATTCTGTAGTAGCAAACTGATGCAACCACTGCAGAATCTTTCGGGCACTGGCAAAATTATAAATTCATTTCAAACCTTAAAAAACCATGGTTTGAGTAGTTCCAATGGCTACCAAGCAAGATTCAACCACCGCCAAGTACCACCATCTTACGCAAGCATACGTCGCATGGATGCCTTTGCGTGCATATATACAAACCCGCGGCCTCCAACTTGTGAGACATAAAATATTGAATGGCCAAACTGCAGGGTGCATGATATGATTGACCGTTTGGGCATCAGAAGATCCAGGGCATCAGGAAGATACTATCTTATCTGAACCACTTCTCTTATCTTACCTGTAAAACTACCACTCTTATACGTGTCACCCATGCTTGTAGTAAAGTAGGGATAGATCGGATCCCGGCTTGTTTCTGTTGGCCACTCACAGGCACAGCCTAGAAGCACTCAACCATTTTTTGCAGCCTCGACGCGCAGCACTAAGCCTATTGTTTGGTACTCCTATCTCACTTATTGAGTAAAGATCACTTGCTTAATACTACTAGCGCGATATTTTTTCAAGAATTTAGACCAATGGGAGGAGATCATGCCTTGAGATGGACCATAGTACAGGCAGTCAATTCCTTCAAATTATTAGACTTAATGAACTGTCAGCAACAGCCCTAGGATACCCTATCATCTATGTGGTGCTCTTCACAACCGGATACTAACTGCAATAGTATTAAAGCCAGCGGGCAGATAGTGGTCACCCCCACCCCTGGTGCCATGCGAAAGTATCTAGTGCACCGGTGATTGTGGTGCTACTGATGCACCGGACCTCCAAGCGCGTTCAAAATATTTTGAAAAACGGAAAAAAAATGTAGCACATTGGCAGAATGTCAGTCTATGTTGTCGTAAAAATTCAAAATATTGCACGAGATACAAGAATAACAAATTTGGCATCAATGTGTTAATGGGCCAAATCTAAAGCCCAACTTATGTTGTGTATTATTTAGTGCTGATTTTGTGATTTTTGTACCTCGAGCAATGTTTCAAATTTTGAGTTGAAATTTTGCAACAATATGGGCCGATATTGTGTGAATGTGCTAATATTTTTTTCAGTTTTTTCGAACATTTTTAAATGCGTTTTGGGCGTCTGGTGCACCGGTAGCACCACAAACACCAGTGCACCAGATACTTTCCCTTGGTGCCATAACCATAACCAGCCATAACTTAACAATGGGCTTTATTTCGAACTCTCATGTACTCCCTCTGTAAAGAATATAAGAGCGTTCATATCACTAAGTAGTGATCTAAACACTTTTTTTTATGGAAGGAGTAATTATTTCACATCCTTAAAGTGCACTCTCTAGATCTAATATTTTGTGTTTTTTTCCACACGAAAACAAGTCTCCTTGAAAGGTACTGCCTTGTGGTTCCTCTGCAAAAATTACCCTTCATTCCTCGACAACAACAGCAGCACACAATCCTGCAATGGACCACACCAGTCCCTTTGCAATGGAAATGGTAAAAATGGGTAACCTTCCATGCATGCATATGAGCCCCCGGAAAGAAGAGTGCATCTGACCTGAGGCAGCATCATGTGAAAGGAAAAGGCAGTGCGTAATTGAGTGCAATCGAAGAAAGAAGAAGAATAAACGCATGCTTTTAGTAGAACACAGCTTTATATACACACACCAATACATGATAGTAGCACTAGTTTCTGTGATACCTTGCTATTTGGGGACACAAAGTTCGGCGAGAATCTATGGCGCAAGCATTGATGGAGATCATGAGCATGAAAGGATCCAAATTTGCTGTTAGAGAGATCACAGATCGATGTAGAGAACATGCATGAATGGTCCTGGGTCCGTGTCATGTGAAGCTGCGTTGCTTGTGTTGGCCATGATGGAACTCATGTGAATATCATATATCTTTTGGACAATGTATCATGCAGAGCATATGACCCCAGCAGCACTTTCTTTTCACTTTCTTTACGGTATTACCTTGGCCTCTACACCATAAGATGCACACAACCATATTATTAAACATAAATCAAGCTTCAGTCATCAGGTCTGGACAGTGAAAAAAACCCGAACACAACTGGTCAAGCTCGAGATTACATAGGGCATCCACATAATTTATGAATGGCTCATCCACGACCGGGAGTATATACACACCAGCACTTACTCAAAGGGGTAAATTCCACACATTTAATTACAGATATGTGGATACACATTTTGTCTCCAACGACACACGAGGAAAACATAAGACTAACACGGCACGATCCGCATAGTAATTGGCAGGGGATACCCATGCCATTCTTTCCCCTCCCACAAAGCCACTGGGGCAAAACTTTCTTCCCCTCGATCTCTGCCCGCGAGCCCGTGAACTCGCCTTCCTTCTTCTTGTCACTCCGACAACCGCAACAGACTGGACGGAGTTTCGGTTACATTTCTGTCAGCTCCTCGAGGCGGTGAGGTTTGGGTTTCTTGTCGTGCATACGAGACAGCGAGATTTTGTGTCAGCTTCTTCAGATCAATTCAAGAGTTTAACGGTGACGACGGCGCCTGCCGGGCGCTAGTCATTATGAACACATACACGAAGACTTGCCAACTGTCTTCGATAAGTTTGGACCGGCTCATATATGAAAGCAGGACAACGACTCACCGGCGGCTCGTTCTAGCGTTCACCACCTGTGAAAGTTCGTACAAAGTTACGGCTCCGGCAGACCATTTGGGAGAAGAAGACTTGTGACCTTGTGCAATCTACTCCGTACAATCGATCACACATGACGATTAGCAAGAGATGATCACACAAGCCAGCTATGTACAAAGTTCACACAACGGTACTTAGTAGGAGATGATGACGCATATACACGATCTTGGAAAGTATTGTGACCGTTGTCGTACAGTGGGGAGAGTGGACCATGATCCATGACCACATTCTAGCAACTTGATACGAGGCCATAAACAACGTATAACTAATGCTCATAATTAGATCACATACGTACCGTACGTACGCTGGCACAGGAAATTCCGGGCAGAGCCCAATAATGAGTTGCTTAATTGCCCGAGCATCTTCCCCGCTGGCGATTCCAATCGCAGGCCGCTTTACGCATGCGTTGGTTTGTTCCGCCCCAGTTTCGGTTTAAATCTGGGCGGTTTTGCGATTAGGCGCAAAGCGTAGCATCACGCTGAGCGTTGGATTCCACGGGAGGCCTGCAGACAGCGGCTGCTTGGAGGAGCTGGACGGCACGTGCGACTGGACTGAGTTGAGCGGCATGCGGGGAGATGGGGGCCTTGACTTCGGCCGTAGCGCCCCTTTTCCCACCTGCGAAAGCAAAGGTTGTGTACTGGCAGCATTTCTTAGGCGACGCCCGTGCACCGTGGGGAAATGTTGTATTCTTTTTTTTTTTTTTGAGGAACAAGGGAAATGTTGTATTCGTTTTTCTCCTTTTGAGAAAAGTCTGAAATAACCTTGAACTCGTACTGTTAGTCTGAATCAAACCTTAACCTTAGAATCTTTGGACATGCCAATTTTCCGTAGTCCAATTGCATGTATGAACTCGCCTATGCATAGGGCCGCTTTGGAGATAGTGCTGGAGGACGATGCTCCTGGTTCATAGAACATGACAATTTTTTGTAGTCCAATGTCATATATGAACTATACGTTGTATGATATTGTATGGATTTAACAATTTACTAATGAGGGATTATGGACGCGAAAAATTAAGGGTTGACCGGACGTTCTTCGCGGACGCATCCACGAACATTTAGGGGCTCACTTTTGCTAGGTGTAGTTGCTCTAACGGACATATCGATGTAGGCGCTATCTTTCCAGGCCTGCCATCCGGTGCAAACAATGCGCGAGAAGATCATGGCACACCTTTTTTCAAGTAGGGGGGAGCATATGCTTCTACCATCTTGGCTCGGCAGGCCAGGACACCCTCATCTTTTGTGCTTCCTCTTTTTGTGTGGGGATCGAAAGGATAAGCGTGATGCGTGCGTGTGTGGACGTCGTGCGAGCGAAATGGAATGCACGTGTATGTGCTATGTAGAAGGAAAAGGATCGGGTCACATGAATCGTAAGGCAAGGCAGTGTGATGTCTGCACTACCCTTTCTGGACAGCTTCAAGCGGGATCCAAAATGGATGCACGCTTTGAGTGCTGCGGCAGAGGAGGAAGAGGACTAGCCTAGCGCTATGACAAAAAGCTTCAGGCCTAACTGCCCAATTGGGCCATGGGAGAAGGATAACGCGGGAGCTATATCTCACTTATATCGAAATGTACGTGGGCGCCCTATGTGCGCAAGATGCAAGGAACTCTCGCGTGAAGGCAAGCGCAAGATGGGCCAGACCGGGCGTGCGGGAGGCCACTACCTTTTTTTCATGTTTTTGTTTCCTTTTTTTGCTTTCCTTTTTTACCTTTCTTTATTCTAAATAAATATATTACAAAATAACTTAACATAAAACATTTTACAATATGTTAACCAAGCGCCTGAAAAATGTTAAATGTTAAATATTTTACCATGTATTCAAAAATGGTAATATTGTGTTTGAAAAAAAACCGGGCATTTGATAAAAAAATGCTAATGTGTACAAAAAAATATTGACCATGTATTAAAAAAGGTTTAATATTATATTTAAAAAGTGTTAAACATCTACTACAAAAATGTGTTAGATATATACCAAAAAGATGTAATGTGTATGAGAAAAAGTAGACACAAAAAATATATGTTCTATAAAGTGTTAATCATGTATTTCAAAAAAATTAATTTTGTATATAAAAGATAATAGTGATGTATAAAAATGTTGAATGTGCACTAAAGCACAGTTAATATGTGTTAAACAAAAAATCAATGAGAATCAACCAAAACAAAGGGTAACGAAGAAACCCAATAAAACAAAAGGAGAAAAGGAAAATAAAACAAAACAAAGAAATTGAAAAATCAAAGAACCAATGCGAAAAGAATGGAAACCATGAAACTTAGAAAGAAACAAAGAGAAACGAAGAAAAACGATGAAACAAGAGAAGGGACAAAAAAATCGAAGAAAAACGGAGAAAAGGAAAGAAAATAAAAAGTACAAAAACAGTGAAACCGAGTGAAAAAAGATGGAAAACAAAGATAAAAGATAAAACCATTGAAAAAATAGAAAGAAACGAAGAAAAACGGTTAAGAAACAAATAAAAACGGAAAAACTTAGAAACTAGTGAGGAAACACAGAAAAACAAGAAAACCTAGTGAAACCAGCGAACGAAGCAAATGAAAAAAGAACAAAAAATGGACCGCGAATAGCTACATCGCATGAGAAAAAGCTTCGGCGAGACAGAAGGAACACTGCATGAAGCAGGATATAGCTTTTGCGGATATACACTCCCCTTGCTCGCAGCCTCTCCCAGTCTCTACAATTATGGGCCGGAGCAGTACTGTAGCATGGTTTTCGGCTGTTTTGCATTGTTTTCATGTTTTTCGTTGTTTTTTTACCTTTGATTTTCTTTGTTATCTTGTAAATTTTTCTTCAATTTTTTCTTTTTGGCCTTTTCTATGATTTCTCTGATTTTCTTCTTTTCTTTGCGATTTTTCTACCATTTTTCTTTTCTGTCTTACTCCCTCCATTCACATTTGTAACTCGTTCCAGACAACTCAAAATAGGTTGTTTTGCACATTATGTGAAATATCTTCAAGGTCTTATAAAAGTGAACAGAGGGAGTACCTTTTTCTTCCTTTTCGGATTTCTTTGTTTCTTTCTCGCCTTTCTTTCGTCAATTAACACAAGTCCTCATTTTTCGTATACATCTAATACATTTTTATAAACATTCAATATTTTTTAAATACATGATTAACAATTTTTTAAGTATATGTTTTGATGTCTATTTTATTTTTTATACGCATTATATATTTATGTTATACATATAGAAGTTTTTTATATATGTTTAAATATTTTATCATACATGATTTCTTTAATATATATATATATGTTTGGATGTCACCTATTTTCATACAGAATGTGCATTTTCATATACAATAGTAATATTTTTTTTAAATGTTAAACATTTTATAATATGTGATTAATATTTTTTGATACATATTGTTCAACTCGCTTGTGCATGAGGACATTTTTTATACACGTTCAATATCTTTCAGATTCATGATTAATATTTTCTATAAGTATATATTTTAGTGTCTACTTTTCTGCATACACCATGTACATTTTTGTATAATCAGAAATATTATTTATACGTGGTTAATCATTTTTTTAATGTTTGGAGATCTATTTTTTTCATACTTGTATATTTTTCCTATACACCAGAAACATTTGTTTATACACATTTAACATTTTCCGAATGCATGATTAACATTTATTTAAAAATTGTGTGTGTGTGTGTGTGTATGTCTATATATATATATATATATATATATATATATATATATATATATATATATATATATATATATATATATATATATATATATATAAACAAAATGAAAAAATCAAACAAAAATAAGGCACACTTAAGGCTTGTGGATCTCCACCCTGTTTGGCCGGACTATTGTAGCCCGCTTCAATCGAGAAATAAATCATGCCAAAAGGATGAGGATCGTGGTTTGTAAAAAAATTAAAACCAGAACCACGATGCAGAAAATGTTGGTTCCTATTTAGCGATTAGGGCGTTGTTTCTTACTATTTTTCTCAATTGGGGTACACTCCCTCTGTCCTAGGCTCAGCTCATTTAACTTCTTTTCTCATCTTGTTCGCATCCCGTATCAACTATATGCAGCCCCCACGCGAGTTTAGCAAGGTGGTGCTTATTTGTGAACTTTCAAAAATTAATGAACATTTATCAAATCCGTGAATATTTTTCAAATCCATAAAAATATTAATTAACCCAATTTTTTAAAATTCACGAACTTTCTTAAAATCCGGCAAGTTTTACAAATTCGGGATTTTTTCCAAAATTCGTGAACTATTTTTGAATTCAAGAACTTTTTCCCAATTTGCAAAGTTTCTTAGAATTCATGATTTTTTTAGGACTCGTGATTTTTTTTGAATCCTTGAATTTTATTTAAATACATTAAAAAAATTGAAGCATGATTTTTTTTCCAATTTTTGGGAATTCTTGACATTTTTTCAAATTGGAGAACACTTTTCAAATTCTAACTTTTTTCCCAAAGAAGTGAAATTTTCTTTAATCCGTGAACATTTTTAATAAGTACAAATTTTTAAATACATAAAAAACGGGGAGCAATGGCCGAACAAATCGGGTGAGGAGGTCCAGGCATGCAGTCAGTGAGCGAGCCGTGGCGAGAGCTAATGGGCGGCCCAGGTGAGACACGTGCCTGTGCTGGTGCTGCAATGAATGACTGAAGCGCCAATTAGAAGCTCCCAAGAAAAATCACCTGTCATGCTTTTTGCTAGAGCTTGCTGTGAAACGTTTGCTGGTTCCCTTTTTAAGAATTTCAACCCAAGTCATTTTTGCCTTCTTGGATAAGTTTCTTGTCAAAATCATGGTTACGCCTTGCAGAGGCCACTCTACACCTTTCTCACGGGCTGCCAAGTGGTGCATCGCATGTAACTTGGAGTTTCTCCTTTTTTTTGCAGATTTATTTATTCAAAACATTTTATCTTTTGAACAATGCGTCCAAATCCCAAACCATTTTTATCATTGGATTTCTCGCATCGAGATCTTCAAACCATGTTAATAGGTTTTGACCAATTATTTTTTCACAGAAAAACAAAAACCGAAAAAATCAGAAGCCAAAAATAACAAATACCAAAAAAATGGAAGAAGAAAACAAAGAATGGAAGCACGGTTGCGGTTTCTCACGTTTTCCCCTTTTTGGGAAGCATAGTCACGGAAGGAAATGTGTGCTTACGGTGGAAGCATAATTTTTTCTTATCCTTTTTAGAAGCAAAATTTTTATTTATCGAGATGCAATTGTGCTCCTCGTGGAATCAAACATGTGCTTCTCCACATATTTTTCCCTTTTCAAGAATCACAATTGTATTCCGCAAAAAAAGCGACCCTTGTGTGAGCCCCTCCAAAGAGATCATATTCGGTCTCGTACTAAGCGATACATAGTCGCGCCCGAAGGATGAGGATCATTGTTTATACAAAAATTAAAAACAAAACCACGCTACGGAAAATGTTGGTTCCTATTTAGTGCTTAGAGCGTTGTTTCTTACTATTTTTCACAATTGGCGTACAACCCCTCTGTCATGGGCTTTGCTCATTCAACTTCTTTTCTCTTTTTGTTCGCATCCTGCGTCAACTGTATGCAGCGTCCATGCGAGTTTAGCGAGGTGATGCTTTTTGTGAACTTTCAAAAATGAATGAACATTTATGAAATCCGTGCATATTTTTCAAATTCATGAACATTTTTAATTAACCCATTTTTACTCGAATTCATGAACCTTTTCAAAATCCCGTAAGTTTTTTCAAATTTAGGAACTTTTTCCAAATTTGCAAACTTTCTTTGAATTCATGATTTATTTAGGACTCGTGACTTTTTGTATTATTGAAGTTTCATTAAATTCATTGAAAAAATCAAATCATAATATTTTTCTAATTCATGGTATTTTGGGAAATTCTTGAGCTTTTTTTTTCAAATTCAAGAACTATTTTCAAATTACCTAAAAAAAATTCCCAAATTTGTGGAATTTTCTTTAAATCTGTGAACATTTTTAATAAGTACTTCCCCAATTCCTGAATATAAGAACTTTTAGAGATTCCAATATGGCCTACATACGGAGCAAAATGAGTGGATCTGTCTATATACATCCGTATGTAGTCCGTATTGAAATTTCTAAACGAGCTTATATTTTGAAACGAAAGGAGTACACATTTTTAAATTCATAAAAAAATGGGGAGCCATTTTTCTTCTAAACCATTTGCTACTAGTTTCTTATTAACCAATATCTGCTAGCTTACCTGAACGAGCAACGGGTGAACAAATCAGGCGAGGAGGTCCTGGCATGAAGGCAGCAAGCGAGTAGTGGCGAGAGCTAATGGGCCAGCCCAGTCGAGACACGCGCATGTGCCAGTGCTTCAGTCAGTGACTGAAGCGCCAATTAGAAGCTCCCGTGATAAATCTGTAACGCCCCGGATTCGATGCGCCAGTTGTCTGCCAGTTAATTGCCGTCGTTGCCATGTCATTTGCTTGCGTGTTGCATTTTGTCATGTCAACATGTGCATTGCATTGCATATGTGTTCGTCTCATGCATCCGAGCCTTTTCCCCGTTGTCCGTTTTGCAATCCGGCACTCCTATGCCCTCCGGCGTTCCCCTTTCGTCTCTCGTTGTGAGCGGGTGTTAAACTTTCTCGGAATGGACCGAGTCTTGCCAAGCGGCCTTGGTATAGCACCGGTAGACCGCCTGTCAAGTTTCGTGCCATTTGGAGGTCGTTTGGTACTCCAACGGTTAACCGGGTAACCGTATAGCCCCTCTCTCTTTGCAGCCCAACACCCCTTCCAAAGTGGCCCAAAACCCATCTAACTCCTCTCCATGCTCTCGGTCGTTCGATCACGATCGTGTGGGCGAAAACTGCTCCTTATTTGGACACTCCTAGCTCCCTCTACCTATATATATGTGCCCCTTCCCGATTTTTTCCGCGCAGTCCAAACCCTAGATCCATCCCTACCCGCAGCCGGACATGTCCGTCCAGCCGCCGGACATGTCCAACCGCTCCCGCGCCCATTCAGGAGCCGCCACGTGTCCCCGCCGCCGTCCTCCTCCGCGCGCCGCCGTCGCGGCCCGAGGGAGCCCGGATCGGGCCCGCCCCGGGCCAGATCGGGCCGGCCGCCGTCCCCGCGCGCCGCGCAGCCAGCCCCGCGCGGCCCGCGCGCCGCCCGCCGCCGCCTCGCCGGCGCGCCCGTCCTCCGGCGACCGGAGCCGCCGCCCGGCCCGTGCCC
>NC_041387.1:402991011-403048825 GCF_002162155.2 Triticum dicoccoides
GCTCCTCCTCCTCGCGCCGCCGCGCGCCGTCGTCGCCGGCTGCCGCCGCGCCCTCTCCGGCCTCCTCCCTCGTCTCCGGCCTCCTTCCCCACCGTCTCCGGCGAGCTTCTCCAGCGACCTCCGGATCGGGACCAGATCCGCCACTCCCTCAAACCAAACGCCCGGATCCCTCCGTCCCGGGTCGAACCCGTCCCGGGTTGACTTTCGCGGAGGTATAATCTGCTAAGTCCCCGTTCCTGCAGTAATTTTCATGCCATGTTCATCATGCCGTATCTCTGCATCGTAGCTCCGTTTCGTGCGTGTAATATGTCAAATTGTTCGCCTCAACGAGTAAATCATTTCATTCCATTGCATCATATTCATTTGAGGTCATCCTGATGCCTGAATC
This sequence comes from Triticum dicoccoides, assembly GCF_002162155.2. Taxonomy (NCBI): domain Eukaryota; kingdom Viridiplantae; phylum Streptophyta; class Magnoliopsida; order Poales; family Poaceae; genus Triticum; species Triticum dicoccoides. The sequence goes on from NC_041387.1 coordinate 402,991,400, forward strand.
ATCATTGTAAGAATGCTTTATAATGTTTTCTGCTGTCTGTTAACAGAACGAGCTCTTTTGTCATTTTTGCCATGATTGATGTGTGCATCCTATGAGGTTGATGTCTTTATGTGTTTTGATCTATGGTATGTCTTATTTATAGAGGTGCTTACCATGTATTCTTGTGATTAATGTGGTGACTAGCACAAGCATGCAAACTAGGCATCGTGATGTTGCTGATTTTAGTCCCTGTTCTACTGTTATTTTGATGCCATGTAAACTTGTTGCTACAGAGGGATCCATGCATATTTTGAGATACTTCAGTAAGGATGTTTTGAACATATGGTTTTGCTCTATCCATTCATGCCCCTGTTGGCAATTATGGAGTAGTCTAGCATGTCATTTTCGTGCTCTACTTTTGCTTCAAAATGTTTCCTGGCAGATTGTTTACGTGTTATTCAATTTAGCCGAGGATGCTATAGTTGATCCTTGCATGCTATGGACTTGTTCTTGCCTTGTTTTGTTTCATAAACATGTCTTCTTGATGATGCTATGCTTATGTTGTCATGTAATGACTTGTGGTGAGTGATTCAAGCTTGTTAAGTAGGGTACATGATGTTGCTGTTTTGCTAGGCTGAATCTGTTATTTCGTGATGCTATCTAAACATGTTGCTACTAATCATTCTATGCATAATCTGGAGATGTACTATAAACATGTTTTGATCTACATGTCATCTTCTATCCATCCATGCCCCTGGTTGCATTTATAGCTTGCTGTAGCTTGTTCATAACTTGCTCCAAAGTTGCTTCATAATGTTGTTGTCAGCCTGTTAACATTAAGTTCAGTTGTTTCCATGTGTTTTCCTAATGATCCATGCACCCTATGACCTTTCTCTTGCCATGCTTAACTTCACAAACATGTCTTCTTACTGTTGGGTGCCTTGTTATGCTATATATTGCTCTGTAGTGAGTTGCACAAGCTCATTTACATGCCTTCATAATTCTGTTTCTGGCATGTTTGAATCTGTAATATAACTTGCCATGTTTACGTAGGTGCCATCATATTTTCTGATCCTTTTTGGCTTATAGTCAGTAAAGGACTTTTGATTTATGCATTTAGTAGATTCATGCCATGCCTTTGTTTGCCATTATAAGTTCCTGTAATATGTTGTTTGATATCTCTGAACAGTGCATCGTGATGTTATTTTCTGCAAAGTCTGAAATTGTTATAACTTGCAATCTTACCATGTGTGTTTGAGCATGTTCTAGTGATTTCTGGAGATAGCTCAGTGTTCATGTTTTGTTATGCTTTACCTGTACATCATGCCCATGTCTTTTGTTTTCTTGTTGAGGTCCTGTAGCATGTTGTTTTGATGCTTGCAATATGCCTAGTTGCTGTTTTGGACAGATTGTTGTTATGACTTGTTTAATGTGTGTGTGTTGAACCGTTGCTCCGTTTTGAGTGTGCTCTATATGAAACTTGCTTAGATTTGCATGTAGCTTCATATTATCATGTTGCATCCTTGTTTTGGTGTGATTGCTTGATGTTTGGGTGCATTTTGCATCAATGCCATGTTTAACTTGTTTTGCTCATATCTTCTAGGCCGTAGCTCCGAACTAAATGAACTTTATATGTAACTTGACTAGAATCTCGTGTAGATCATCTTGGTGCATCTTAACTTGTTGTTTAACAACTTTAATATAAGGTTTATTCAGATCTGGACCAATTTCGAAATATGCATGTGAGGACTTACCGGAATTGTTATATGTTGTTCCCGGCCTCATTTAAACTTGCTTTGATGTGTTGCTCTTGTTTGCATCATCTTTTGCCATGAGTAGCTTCATGTAACCTTGTCATGCATCATGCTTGTTGTGCATCATGCCTTGTTTATGTGTGGTGTGTTTACTATGTTGTGTGCTTTTTTCGATAGTTCCTGCTTCATTGCGATCGTGAGGATTCGTTCGTCTACGGTTGGTTTGGCTTCATCCGTTCGTCTTCTTCATGGACTCGTTCTTCTTCCTTGCGGAATTTCAGGCAAGATGACCGCTACCCTGGATCTCACTACTATCATTGCTATGCTAGTTGCTTCGTTCTATCGCTATGCTGCATTACCTATCTGTTGCTCTTCAAGCCATCCCAAATTGCCATGAACCTCTAACCTTTGACACCTTTCCTACGCAAACCGTTGTTTGGCTATGTTACGCTTTTGCTCAGCCCCTCTTATAGCATTGTTAGTTGCAGGTGAAGTTGAAGATTTCTCCATGGTGGACAGGATTTTGGTTGGGATATCACAATATCTCTTATATTATTAATGCATCTATATACTTGGTAAAGGGTGGAAGACTTGGCCTTTTGCCTGGTGTTTTGTTCCACTCTTGCCGCCCTAGTTTCAGTCATGCCGGTGTTATGTTCCCGGATTTTGCGTTCCTTACGCGGTCGGGTGATTTATGGGACCCCCTTGACAGTTCGCTTTGAATAAAACTCCTCCAGCAAGGCCCAACCTTGTTTTTACCATTTGTCTCACCACCACCTACCCTTTTCCTTGGGTCGGCCAACCCGAGGGTCATCTTTATTTTAGCCCCCCCGGAGCCACTGCTTGTCTAAGTGTTGGTCCGAACCGAGTAGACTGCGGGGCCACCTCGGGGCAACTTGAGGGCTGGTTTTACTCGTAGGATGTCTCATCCGGTGTTGCCCTGAGAACGAGATATGTGCAGCTCCTATCGGGATTGTCGGCGCATCGGGCGGCTTTACTGGTCTTGTTTTACCATTATCGAAATGTCTTGTAAACCGGGATTCCGAGTCTGATCGGGTCTTCCTGGGAGAAGGTCTATTCCTTCGTTGATCGCGAGAGCTTGTCATAGGCTAAGTTGGGACACCCCTGCAGGGTATAATCTTTTGAAAGCCGTGCCTGCGGTTATAGGCAGATGGGAATTTGTTAATGTCCGGTTGTAGATAACTTGACACCAGATCCGAATTAAAATGCATCAACCACGTGTGTAGCCGTGATGGTCTCTTTTCGGCGGAGTCCGGGAAGTGAACACGGTTTCTGGGTTATGTTTGACGTAAGTAGGAGTTCAGGATCACTTCTTGATCATTGCTAGCTTCACGACCGTTCCGCTTGTTCTCTTCTCGCTCTTATTTGCGTATGTTAGCCACCATATATGCTTAGTCGCTGCTGCAGCCTCACCACTTTACCCCTTCCTTTCCCTTTAAGCTTTGCTAGTCTTGATACCCATGGTAATGGGATTGCTGAGTCCTCGTGGCTCACAGATTACTACAACAACAGTTGCAGGTACAGGTTATGCGATGATCATGACGCGAGAGCGATGCTTGCTTTGCGTTGAGTTCTTCTTCTGCTTCTTCGATCAGGGGATAGGTTCCAGGTCGGCAGCCTGGGCTAGCAGGGTGGATGTTGTTTGAGTTTCTGTTTGTGATTCATCCGTAGTCGGATGATGCTCTTATGTATTATGATGTTGTATTCGTGTGGCATTGTATGCCTCTTGTATGTATCCCCATCTATTATGTAATGTTGATGTAATGATATCCACCTTGCAAAAGCGTTTCAATATGCGGGTCTATCCTTGGTGGGACCTCCGAGTTCCTTTTGGATAGGGTCGCATATTGGGCGTGACAAAATCACCCGTCGTGCTTTTTGCTAGAGCTTGCTGTGAAACTTTGTTGGTTCCCTTTTTAAGAATTCTGATCGAAGTCATTTTGCCTTTTTGGACAAGTTATTGTCAAAATCATTGGTTAAGTGTTATAAGAGGCAACAATCAGACATAGAGCAATTGATTACAAAAGAGAAATATCCCACACACAGAGGCAACAAGACACTTGAGACTTCTAATCCTCAGTTTATATTCCCTTTGGTTGATTTGTAATATGATACTTAAGCTCTGGATGTGTGGCGGGATAGCTGCTGTTGTGTTTTGGGTCTGCCTTATCTACAACTTTAGGCTGTGAGATTATGGGCTTCAGGTGGACCTAGGGGGGTGTCGGTTTTCTAGCGTTTTACAGGGCATGTCCTGCTTTATGCTGGTTATTGCCCCTGATGTTTAGATAAGGTTGTGTTCCGAAGACACTTGCAGCAAAAAACAGACTTATGGTTTTCTTAATGAAAATCGGGGGGTGACCCCTTTCACTCCACCCATTCTTAGGGGCTGACAAGTAGCGCATTGAATGTAGCATGAAGTTTCTTCTTTTTTGCAGATTCGTTTATTCAAAACGTTTTATCTTTTGAACCATGCGTCCAAATTCCAAATTGTTTTCATCGTTGGATTTCCCACGTCGAGATCTCCGAACCATGTTAATAGGTTTCGATAAAGTTTTTTTCACAAAAAAAATCAAAAACCGGAAAAATCAAAACCTGAAAAAAACCAATACCAAAAAAATGGAAGAAAAAAAAATGAAGAATGGAAGCACAGTTGTGGTTGTTCATGTTTTTCCCATTTGGGGAAGCATAGTCACGGAAGCAAATTTGTGCTTCTCGTGGAAGCGCATTTTTTAAACCCTTTTTGAGAAGCACAATTCTTTTTATCGAGAAGACATTGTGCTCCTCACGGAATCAAATATGTGCTTTTTCACATATTTTTTCCTTTTTGAGAAGCACAACTGTATTTCATAAAAAAAAACTCCAAAACCTAGGCAAACCAGGCGAAAAGTCGACCCCCGCCGCCCTTAAAAAATCCAAATTTAAAAAATGTGTACAAAAAAGATAGAAAAAACAAAATTTGGAGGAAGCACCCAACACACGACACGTGGGGCGACTACAGGCGCCACTTCACGCGCCCCCAGGCCAAAAAATGACCCTTGTGTGAGCCCCCCCAAAGGGTAACGGGTGATTAGTTGCTTCCGTTACTTGCATGCTCTGAGATCGCTCAAAAACTACTTGTGTGCTCCAAGATATCTCCGGTTTAAATAGGGGTGCACTCTTATCGTCGTATGGTCTCATGATGGCTATGCTACCCTGACTTGATGCATCCGGAAGGTATTGAAAAATTTGAAACAAGGAGCTGAATGCAACATGAGACATGGCAACACAACACCATTGGCTTGTCTCTGCACGAACGTCCGCATGCTCGAAGGATAGCATAAACGTGTAGTGTCCTTATTGGTAGGTGTTGCCAGGGATCTCGAGTGAAGGAAATGGCTAGTGGCCCAGGCCAGTAGTGTGGGTATTCTTTTCTTGAGAGAAGCATGTTTTTGGTTCTTGAATGAGAGATGCATACAATCTTGCCTAAATGCATACACTCCAAAATAAATTTATATCTATATATTAATATAAAAAGACCAAAAGGGGTAGATCCAATTAATCTCGGCCACCGAACCATGTCAATCCAACGATCTAAATTGCCTCATCGGTGAGTGCTCAACATGTTCAATGTGAAGTTAATATCAACATTAACACTAATCACATAATTAACACATAACCAATATCCTACCTAATATTAACATGCAATTAATTTCCTCGCCAATATCAACGTGCATTGCACGTACATATTATTTACTAGTGAAGGAAAGTTGCAGAAAGAAAGTTGTGATATCGCTTGTGTAAGGGCATATTTATCCCTTAGGTGTTTTGTTGATTGATGACAATACTTTTGCGGACTAATCGTGTGCCTTGAGTTTCTCAGACGCTTCATCACTAGGCACGAGACGATTCGGTGCCCCTCGAAGACTATTGAAGACGGCGTTGTTCTACGTTCCTTTTTGGTGGATTTGAGTCGTAGGAGAGCCATACTATTAAGAGGGGGTCCGCGTCGGAGAGGTTTGGGTGGAATCATCACGTACATGTTTCTTTCATTGTCTCCTCCTTTCCCTTGCACTTTGGAGCATTCCCCGTCTATCCTCTATGTGAGTGTCTGGACTACTGTTGCTGAGCTTGCGGTAGTACTGCTCCCTGGAGCGGTAGTACCGCAAGCACTCGCGGTAGTACCATGCCCATGCGCGGTAGTACCGCAGGAGCCCACGGTAGTACCGCTCACTCAGAGTCGTAGTACCGTGGCTCCTAGGCCAAGTACCGCTGTGTAGCGGTAGTAGGCGCGGATGTAATTTTTTACATCCGTGCCCACACGGTAGTACCGCACGCCGAGGGCGGTAGTACCGCAGGTGCCCACGGTAGTACCGCTCCCCCCGAGCTGTAGTACCGTGGTTCCCTGGCCTAGTGTCGTTGCTTCACAGTAGTAGGGGCGGATGTAATTTTTTACATCCACACCCACACGGTAGTACCGCGCCTTGTGGACGGTAGTACCGTGACGGATATTTGCATTGTCTCTTTAACCGCGGAAGTAGGCACGGATGTAATTTTATTCATCCGTGTCGTTTCCATACTTTGCCTTACCTGCCTCGCGGTAATACCGCGGGTGGGTGCGGTAGTACCGCGCCCGCGGTAGTTCTGCCTATGGTATAGTCTCTGGAGCTGCCGCGGTAGTACCATGGTCCCCCATGGTAGTACCGCGTGGCCTTGCGGTAGTACCGCGCCCCTGGAGCGGTAGTACCGCATGTCGCAGGCTGGTCTAAGTGGATAACGGTTGGATCTCTTCCTTGAATATAAAAGGGGCGTCTCCTACCTCTAGTTGACCACCTCTTCCACCTCTAAGCTCCATTGTTGCTCCAAGCTCCATTTTCGCCCGATCTCTCTCCCTAGCCAATCAAACTTGTTGATTTGCTCGGGATTGGGTGACTAGGGCCCGATCTACACTTCCACCAAGAGGTATTCGATTCCCCCCACTTATCCCTAGCGGATCTTGTTACTCTTGGGTGCTTGAGCACCCTAGACGGTTGAGGTCACCTCGAAGCCATACTCTATTGTGGTGAAGCTTCGTGGTGTTGTTGGAGCCTCCAATTGTTGTGGAGATTGCCCCAACCTTGTTTGTAAAGGTTTGGTCGCCGCCTTCAAGGGCACCAATAGTGGAATCACGGTATCTCGCATTGTGTGAGGGCGTGAGGAGATTACGGTGGCCCTAGTGGCTTCTTGGGGAGCATTGTGCCTCCACACCGCTCTAACGGAGACGTACTTCCCTTTAAATGGAAGGAACTTCGGTAACACATCCTCGTCTCCAACGGCTCCACTCTTGGTTATTTCGTGCCTTTACTTTTCCAAGCTTACTTGTGTTGTATCCATTACTTGATTGTGTGCTAGTTGTCGTTGCATCATATAGGTTGTTCACATAGTTGCATATCTAGACAACCTATTTTGTTGCAAGATTTAAATTGATAAAGAAAAGCTTAAAAATTGTTAGTTGCCTATTCACCCCCCCCCTCTAGTCAACCATATCGTTCCTTTCAATTGGTATCAGGGCCTCGTCTCTTTATTAAGGACTTTACCGTCCGAAGAGTATGGTTGACACCACAGACGGTGCAGAGGAGCACTCCGGTGTGAATCCTATCTTGTCTACGACTGATGGAGGAACCTCGGTCTCTCGTGAGGAATTCAATGTGGCTCTAGACACATTGAAAGACTCCATGACGACCAAGGTTGAAAGCATGTTTACTAAATTCTTGAAGGACTTAAACTGTCCACCTCGCCGATGAAAGTGGGTGATCCCGCTAACAAGGTGATGGATGCTACCTCCGACAAGGGGGAAGCTAACAGTGAAAAAAGTCCTTCTACTAGTGGTAGAAATGGCACCGGCATCTTTTCCCATGTGGAACCTCCAATTTATGGAGGACCAATTCCCTCTACTCATTTAAATCATGCCGGTCCTCCTCCTAAAATTGTGAAAAATGAGAATTTTGATTCTTGGATGTATCGTTTCAAGCGCCATCTAAAACATGTGAATACTAACCTTTGGAGAATCATTGAAGAAGGTTTCTATCCACATGACCCAAGCAACTTCACCCCTCGAGAAGCCGTGGATAATCAATTCAATGAGAGTGTTCTCTTCATCATCCAAGATGCAATCCTTCCCGAAGATCTCCCTCATCTTCGACCTCATGCCATGGCCAAAGACGCATGGCAATGCGTTGTGTCTCTCTATCGAGGAAGTGCTAGCATTCAATGCTCCAACTATGAAGTGGTACAAGATGAAGCCGATGAGTTTGCAATGAAAGAAGATGAAGAACCTCATGAGCTCTTTCAAAGAGTGACCAAACTCGCGGTCTCACTCCGAGATCATGGGAGCAAGGACACGGATGACAATTGGATCAAGCGCAAGTTCCTCAAGGCCATGATGCCCTACGACAAGGCCATGTCCTCCGTCATTCGTCAAAGACCGGACTTCCACTCCATGACCTTGAGTGAAGTGTTGGATGAGTTCGTTGCAATGAGCATTTTGGACAAGACCGCTGACAATGCGGTGCTCCGTTCCCAAAGGACAAAGAAGCCCAACCTTGCTTTGAAGGCCAAGGTTAGTGTGGAAGAATAGGAAGAAGAGGAAGATGATGAGAGCAACCCCGAAGACACCAAATATGATTATCATGAGCACATGGCTCTTGCTTCAAGACAATTTTGGAGCAAGAAGAATACAAGACCCCAACTTCAACAAGAACAACTCAAGTGGCGTCAAGGGCAAGCAAAGAGTTAGAACTTGCTTCAACTATGGCAATGTGAGCCATTTCATTGCGGATTGTCCTTACGAGAAGCGGGAAGACATTGGTGGCAAGTTCATCCAAAAATACAAAGCCAAGTCCTTCCCCAACAAGAACAACTTCACCAAGAAGACTCCTACTCGTGGGTTGGTGGTTCAATAAGAATACAATGAGGATGACGATGATGATGATAATGGAGAACCAATGGCCATGGCGTTCGTTGCCATTGCTACCACTCCCCGGGTGTCTCTCTTTGATTCACCCAACGAGAACATCACCGCCAAGTGCCTCATGGCTAAAGCTTCCAACAAGGTAACTCCCAACATCAAAACCACCATCATTACTAATCCCTCCTTGGAGGGTTGCATTGATGAACATGATGAGTCTAATGAGGAAGTGAATGAATTTGAGTCTTTTATGAGTAAGCTCAAGGGCAAATCCAAGAAGCACTTTGTTGCTCTCTTGGAACAACTTGGTGAGGCCAATGACATGATCGAGGCTCACGAAGAAACCATCTCTAAGATGGAAGGTCATAGTCGTGACTATGCCGATGAGATACCGGATCTCTCTAATGCTCTTGAGAAAGAGCGTGGGCATCGTTTGACTCTTGAGGAGTCACACAACGATGACCATGCTAAGTTAAAGAAAGATCTTGATCATGCTCTTGTCGTGTCTCATGTTCTAACTTCCGAGAAGGCTAAACTTGGGGTTGATCATGCTAGACTCAAGGAGGAGTTTGAGATACTTGACAAGGCCCACAAGGTCTTGAAGGGTGCCCATGCTAACCTCAAGGAGTCTCATGCTCAACTCCAAGTTAAGCTAACCAAGGAAAAGGCCACCTTCCCTCATATGGTATTAATTGATAATGCATATGCTACTAACCCGTGTTGTGAGCATGTGCATCTTGTGGAGGAGAATGCCAAGTTGAAGGATCAACTTGAGAAAGGCCTTGTAACTTGCATTCAAGGTGATAAGAATCTCAACGACCTTTTGAGTAATCGAAAGGAAGTTGTGGCCAAGAAGGGAATTGGGTTTGCCCCCAAGTCCAAGAACAAGAAGAACGACAAGACCCATCGTCCTCCTCCTCTCAAGCAAACTTTTGTGAAAGAGGGAGAGGGTGCTCCTAAGGAGAAGAAGGAAAAAGTGAAGGGGGTTGATGTCAAAAAGGGCAAAACCATCTCCTCCAACAAAGCCGGCGACTTTAACCCGTCATATGTGTTGTGCCGTGCTAGTGATGGACATGTTTATGCTAAATTTGTTGGTTCTCCTTATGAGTACATTGAATGGTCTATTTGGGTTCCTAAGACCCTTGTTACTAACATCAAAGGACCCATTACTAAATGGGTACCTAAAACCAAGCATTGATCTCTTGTAGGTGTTTGCTTCTGGTGGGGGATCATGGTTGCTCGATAGTGGAGCAACAAATCATATGACCGGAAGCAAGGACTTTGTGGTGGACGTGCAAAAGATTCCATCTATGCCCACCAATGTCGAGTGGGGTGATGCCTCACATTCTAAGGTATTGGGTCTTGGCAAGGTTGTCATTTCTCATGATCTAACGATCGAGAAAGTCATGCTTGTTGAGTCCCTTGCATACAATTTACTTTCCGTTCGTCAACTTGCACTCATGAGCTTTGCCACTTTCTTTGACATTGATACCGTGGCCCTCTTGTGGAGCAAGACTCTTAAAGTAGCCTTTGTTGGGCATGTCGAGAACGGTCTCTATGTGATAAACTTTTCGGAGCGACCCACTAAGGCCACGACATGCCTAATGGCTAAAGTTGACGTGGGATGGCTTTGGCATCGCCGTTTAGCCCACGTCAATATGAGATCTTTGCAAAGTCTTCTCAAGGGGGACCATGTCCATGGACTAACAAATGTTAGTTTTGCCAAAGACCGTGCGTGCAGTGCTTGTATTGAAGGAAAGCTTCATGAGAAGGCTCACCCTCCCACGACCATCATCTACTCGAAGAGACCCTTGGAGCTCCTTCACATGGATCTCTTTGGGCCCCCATCATTTGATAGTTTTGGAGGTAGAAAGTATTGCTTGGTGATTGTGGATGATTATTCAAGATACACTTGGGTATACTTCTTCAAGAGGAAGAGTGAGACTCAACAAACCATCATCGACTTTGCAAATGAAGCTCAACGTCAAGATGATGCAAAGATCTTGACAATAAGAAGTGACAACGGCACCAAGTTCAAGAACTACACCTTGGATGAGTTTCTTAGTGATGAGGGGATCAAGCATCAATATGCTACATCATATACCCCTCAACAAAATGGTGTTGCGAGAGGAAGAACCGGATGTTGATGGATACGGCAAGGACCATGATGGCGGAGTTCAAGTCTCCATACAACTTTTGGGCCAAAGCCATCAACACCGCAGGTCATGCATCCAATCGGCTCTATCTCCACAAAGGCTTGAACAAGACCCCTTATGAGATACTCACCAGCAACAAGCCCAATCTCAAGTACTTCCGGGTGTTTGGGTGTAAGTGCTTCATTCTCAAGAAAGGTGTTCGTTTGTCTAAATTTGAGGCTAGAGCATATGAGGGCATATTTGTTGGTTATGCTACAAACTCTCATGCTTACCGTGTTCTCAACAAGTCCACCGGACTCATTGAGGAGACGTGTAACGTGGAGTTTGATGAAAATAACGGCTCCCAAGTGGAGCAAAGTGGTACTTGTGATGTAGGTGATGAAATTCCTCCCCAAGCCATAAGAAGAACGGGTATTGGTCATATTCTACCCATTGAGGAACCCCTTGTGGCCGAAGGAGAAGGACAATGCTCCACTCAAGTGGAGCCATCACCTACTCAAGACCCACATGCTTCCGAAGAACAAAGTGAAGGCCCTCAACCTCGTAAACAAGACCAAGGGCAAGATCAATCTCAAGATGGTGGTGAACCTCCAAATGATGCCCAAGGTCAAGTTCTTCCCCTCGAGCAAGTTCAAGATCATGAGCAAGCTCAAGATCAAGAACAAGCTCAAGACGGCGCTCAAGATAATCAAGTTAACCCTCCTCCTTCCACATCCGAGGAGGAATTAGAGCGTCGTGCCGTGAAGATTGCTTCCAAACTCACCACCAAAGGCCATCTCATGGAGAATGTGGTTGGAAGCCTAAGAAAGGGGGTAAGCACTCGTAGACAATTAGCAAACTATTGTGAACATCACGCGTTTGTCTCTTGTGTTGAACCCCACAAGGTCTATGAGGCGCTCGAAGACTCGGATTGGCTCAATGCCATGCATGAAGAACTCAACAACTTCGAGTACAACAAGGTGTGGAGGTTGGTGCCAAGGCCATCGGGGAACCACAACGTCATTGGAACCAAGTGGATTTTCAAGAACAAGCAAGATGCTCATGGGAACTTCATTCGCAACAAGGCAAGATTGGTAGCACAAGGCTACTCCCAAGTCAAGGGTATCGACTACGGTGAAACCTTTGCTCCCGTTGCTCGCCTTGAATCCATTCATTTGTTGATTGCTTATGTTTCCCATCATAACTTTAAGTTGCAACAAATGGATGTGAAAAGTGCTTTTCTTAATGGTCCTATTAATGAGTTGGTCTATGTCAAGCAACCCCCCGGGTTCGAGGATCCCTACTTCCCGGATCATGTGTATCAACTCGATAAGGCACTCTATGGCCTTAAACAAGCCCCACGTGTGTGGTATGATCACCTTACCGAGTTGCTACAAGATCGTGGATTTGAGGTGGGGCAAATCGATCCCACTCTTTTTACTAAGAAGGTCAAAGGGGAGTTGTTTGTATGCCAACTATATGTTGATGATATTATCTTTGGTTCCCCTAACAAAGCTTTCAATGAGGAATTTGCCTCTCTCATGACCTCCAAGTTCAAGATGTCTTCGATGGGAGATTTGAAGTTCTTCCTTGGTTTTGATATCAAATAAAGAAGAGAAGGAACCTTCATCAACCAAGCCAAATATACTCAAGACATGCTAAAAAGATTCAAGCTAAGTGATGTCAAGCCGGCTTCTACTCCAATGCCTACCAAGTGCCAACTTGACATTGATCCCAATGGTAAAGCGGTGGATCAAAAGGTATATCGCTCCATGATTGGCTCCTTGCTTTACCTTTGTGCATCTAGACCGGATATCATGTTGAGTGTGGGAATGTGTGCACGGTTTCAAGCCGCACCGAAGGAAAGTCACTATGTGGCGGTCAAGCGAATCTTTCGATATTTGGCTCATACCCCAAATTTTGCCTTATGGTACCCAAGAGGGGCAAACTTCAAGCTTGAAGGATTTACGGATTCTGATTGGGCAGGAGACAAAGTGGATAGGAAGTCCACCTCCGGAGGGTGCCAATTTCTTGGTTGCTCTTTGGTGAGTTGGTCTTCCAAGAAGCAAAGTTGTGCATCTCTCTCGTCCACCGAAGCGGAATATGTGGCGGCCGATAGTTGTTGTTCTCAACTCTTATGGATGAGGCAAACTTTAAAGGAATACGGTGTCATGTGTGACAAAGTGCCTCTTTGGTGTGATAATGAAAGTGCCATCAAGATTTCTCTCAATCCGGTGCAACACTTCAAGACGAAGCATATTGAGATTCGGTATCACTTCATCCGGGATCACATTAGGCGAGGGGAGATCAAGCTCAAGTATGTCAACACTCATGATAACCTTGCAGACATTTTCATGAAGCCCTTGGATGAAGCAAGATTTCGCGAGTTAAGGCATGAGCTAAATATCATTGATTCGAGCAATGTGACTTGAACCCTTGCACCCCCCACCACACTCAACTTGTTGTCTAGTTTAGGTGTAGGCATGGACATAGGGGGAGTGTTGTTCTCTCAATGAACTCTCCCTCCCCCCATTATGCATAAATAGATCAACTCTTTCACATTAGCCATTTTTGATGGTACTTGTGCTTCAAAGACGAGTTTTGGTCACGGGCCCAAGGATAATTCTTCGCGGTGCCATACCAACTAACTCAAACATAGGTGGCTCCGGCCACCGCCCTCTCCTTTTGAGAGGTTGTGTCGCATGGTGGTTTCTAGTTGTCTTTCTTCCTTGGGTTGTGTGTGTTCTTGTGGTGTCCTTTGTGCTAAAAGTTTCCTTGCAAAGACCTTCGTCTTTTGTTGAAACCTGTGTTTTCTTGAGCTCACGGTACTACCGCAGCCTGCTACGGTACTACCGCGTGAGGGGAGCATGGTACTACCGCCCCCCACGCGGCAATAATTTTTTACTACCGCCTGGGTGAGCGGTACTACCGCTTTGGTGCGGTACTTCCGCCCAATCGGTACTACCGCGATGACCTGCGGTACTACCGCGACGTCTCAGACGCGTGGGGATAAGGACGGGCAGGGGGGAGTTCTAACTCCCCCATACCCATTCGACAGTTTCTCTACATCGTTTCTCTCTCTCCCACGCTCAAGAACGGGGCCGACATTCGTCGCCGGATCTCCGCCTCCGGCTGCCCTCCCGTGATTCCGTCCGGTGGAATCGTTTCCCACCACGTGCTCTTGCTATGGACCAAGGTCTTTCCCCAACTCCTTCTCGTTTTTGTTGTGTTCTCTGCCTCTAGTTTTTTGGGGGAGACTTGTGTGTTCTAAAGATTCTTAGGCTAAATCTATGCAAGAGTAGGATGAAGGAGAGTAGCTTTGCGTAGGAATTATACTTGTATTTTTGTCCTGTGCTAGATTTGATCACCGTAGCACCGCCGTGGTTTCGCGGTTCTTTTCAGATATGAACTATCGTTTGGATCTGACGCGGTGCGGTACTACCGCCCGTCTGGCGCGGTACTACCGCTTGTCCGGTACTACCGCCCGTCTGGCACGGTACTACCGCACTCGCTGCGGCACTAAGGTTTTACTACCGCTCCCACCACGGTACTACCGTGACCTCGCACGGTACTACGCGACTTGGAGCGGTACTAAAATTTTAGTACCGCAGGCTCTGGCAGTACTATCGTAGATCACATCTATCTCATGGCAACTTTCACGTATACTTTCTATGTGTTTCTTGTGCTTTGCCGTGGTCTTTGCATTGACCCTTTCTGCGTTTCGTGGGTGTTTTGCGTTTGTGTCTCATGTGGTGGCTCTCGCCATTCCAATCCCAGTCGTGACACGGGCTCCAAGCGTCTGCGCAATCCAGGTGAAGCACCAGAGGGTTCCACTGCCCCCAAGCGCCATGTCAAGACATCAGCTAGCAAGCACAAGGAACCCGCTAAGGGCATGGACGAGATACCCCAATCTGAGTTTGTCCGTCTCAGGCAGCTCAACCCGTATGTGAACCCTCGTGCTACTGTCAAAGGTTGTGAGCTGTTTTGGAACAAGCAACAGACTCTCACTTATCTGGATGTCATCAAGAACAAGCAGAATACCTATGTGGATGTCAAATGGATAGAAATGCATCACCTGAGGAAGGACAAGCATCGTGAGTACTTTGGAGAAGCTCTGGACCTGGTGGAGTAGTTTGGTATTGAACATGTGATCTCTTTTCACCTTGACTATGACCCTGAGCTCATCTGTCAGTTCTTTGCCTCAGTATACTTTCACCATGATGAGGAGCGGAGGATGACCTGGATGACCAATGGCCGTAAGATGACTGCTACTTGGAAGGAGTTCATGGACCTGCTCCACGTTCCTGATGACAGGCTCAACACTCCCGTGGGTGTTCGCCCCCATGCTAATCCTGAGTCTGCTAACAAGGACAAGCTTCAGCCATACTATGTTGAGAAGGCGCTTCCCAATGGCAAGACGGGGTTGGTGCTCAACTCTTTTCTGGATATCATGTATCGCATCTTCCGCAACTCCTTGTTCCCTCGCATTGGTGACAAGGACAAGGTTCATGCCTATATGGTGGATATGATGCTCATTTGCGAGGAGGCTCGTTTGTCTCGGACTCAGCCACTTGATGTCTCACACATCATGTGGTGTGAGCTTCGGTTTGCGGTATTCAACCGCAAGGTGCCTATCTATGGGCCCTATCTGTTTCTGCTAATCTCGAAGACTTGGGAGAAGATGTTCCCTGGTGAGGAGTTCCTTGCTCCAGACTGGATTCGCCATGATCCCATCTGTCTCCGTGTCAAGCCCAACTGGGCCAACACTACTACTCGTGCTGAGGCGTTTGCTGCTAGGGCTGCTATTGATGAGGAGGATGCTGGCGCCAAGGATGTTGCTGAGGGCCGTGCTGTTAGGCCTTCCCAGAGTTCCTCTATGCCTTCGTGGGCCAAGTAGCTGAAGGACAAGATGAAGACTCTTTTCTGCATGCAAGCCAAGGGGCAGTACAGGACTCACGTGGCATCTAAGGAGAATCGCCGCTGGGACAAGAAGATCTTGTAGCTGTATGGCGAGGACGTGTCTGGTGGTTCTGAGGATCGCATCACTCCAGAGACCGAGTGGATGGAGAAGCAAGGCTACAGGTGGACTGATTCTGAGGAGGACGTCGAGGAGACCATCCCTGCCGCAGAGGAGTCTAACGAGGAGCGTTGGGATGAGTTCCCTGCTTGAGCCACCCCTTGTGTGTAGGTGTCCTCTTTGCCTTTTTGGCGTCTCGATGCCAAAGGGGGAGAGAGAGTAGGGATTTGCGAGTCAGGTGTCGTCGTTCGTGTTCGTTCGTGTTCGGTGTGTTTGCTGCTTTCTCGTTTGAACCTCGTTTCAGTTGCTTTGGGTTGCTTTACTTCATATGGTGTAAGACATATACACTCTATCTATCTTAGCGAGCTTGTGATATATTGTGCTACCTTTGTGCTATGCTATGCTTAGATGTTAGTTATCATGCCTTTATCTCTAAAATATAGGGGGAGTGTTGATCCTAGTTTGTGTGCTATGCAGTCCAAAGCATCCATCTAGATTGCACACATCTAGGGGGAGCCCGTCTATATTCTAGAGAGGAGGGGTTTGCCTTTGCTCAATATTATCTCATCTATGTGCAAATCCCGTATTGTCATCAATCCACCAAAAAGGGGGAGATTGTAAGGGCATATTTATCCCTTAGGTGTTTTGGTGATTGATGACAATGCTTTTGCGGACTAATCGGGTGCCTTGAGTTTCTCAGACGCTTCATCACTAGGCATGAGATGATTCGGTGCCCCTCAAAGACTATTGAAGACGGCGTTGTTCTACGTTTCTTTTTGGTGGATTTGAGTTGTAGGAGAGCCGTACTATTAAGAGGGGGTCCGCGTCAGAAAGGTTCGGGTGGAATCATCACGTACACGTTTCTTTCATTGTCTCCTCCTTTCCCTTGCACTTTGGAGCATTCCCCGTCTATCCTCTATGTGAGTGTCTGGACTACTGTTGCTGAGCTTGCGGCAGTACTGCTCCCTGGAGCGGTAGTACCGCAGGCACTCACGGTAGTACCGTGCCCATGCGCGGTAGTACCGCAGGAGCCCACGGTAGTACCGCTCCCTCAGAGTCGTAGTATCGTGGCTCCTAGGCCAAGTACCGCTGCGTCGCGGTAATAGGCGCGGATGTAATTTTTTACATCCGCGCCCACACGGTAGTACCGCACACCGAGGGCGGTAGTACCGCGGGTGACCATGGTAGTACCGCTCCCCCCGAGCTGTAGTACCGTGGTTCCCTGGCCTAGTGTCGTTGCTTCACGGTAGTAGGGGCGGATGTAATTTTTTACATCCGCACCCACACGGTAGTACCGCGCCTTGTGGACGGTAGTACCGTGACGGATATTTGCATCGTCTCTTTAACCGCGGAAGTAGGCACGGATGTAATTTTATTCATCTGTGTCGTTTCCAGACTTTGCCTTACCTGCCTCGCGGTAGTACCGCGCTCGCGGTAGTTCTGCCTATGGTATAGTCTCTGGAGCTGCCGCGGTAGTACCGTGGTCCCCCACGGTAGTACCGTGTGGCCTTGCGGTAGTACCGCGCCCCTGGAGCGGTAGTACCGCATGTCGCAGGCTGGTCTAAGTGGATAACAGTTGGATCTCTTCCTTGAATATAAAAGGGGCATCTCCTACCTCTAGTTGACCACCTCTTCCACCTCTAAGCTCCATTGTTGCTCCAAGCTCCATTTTCGCCCGATCTCTCTCCCTAGCCAATCAAACTTGTTGATTTGCTCAGGATTGGGTGACTAGGGCCCGATCTACACTTCCACCAAGAGATATTCGATTCCCCTCATTTATCCCTAGCGGATCTTGTTACTCTTGGGTGCTTGAGCACCCTAGACGGTTGAGGTCACCTCGAAGCCATACTCTATTGTGGTGAAGCTTCGTGGTGTTGTTGGGAGCCTTCAATTGTTGTGGAGATTGCCCCAACCTTGTTTGTAAAGGTTTGGTCGCCGCCTTCAAGGGCACCAATAGTGGAATCACGGTATCTCGCATTGTGTGAGGGCGTGAGGAGATTATGGTGGCCCTAGTGGCTTCTTGGGGAGCATTGTGCCTCCACACCGCTCTAACGGAGACGTACTTCCCTTTAAACGGAAGGAACTTCGGTAACACATCCTCGTCTCCAACGGCTCCACTCTTGGTTATTTCGTGCCTTTACTTTTGCAAGATTACTTGTGTTGTATCCATTACTTGCTTGTGTGCTAGTTGTCGTTGCATCATATAGGTTGTTCACATAGTTGCATATCTAGACAACCTATTTTGTTGCAAGGTTTAAATTGATAAAGAAAAGCTTAAAAATTGTTAGTTGCCTATCCCCCTCCTCTAGTCAACCATATCGATCATTTCAGCTTGATTCAAAAGACTTTACAACAAGAATTGCTCAAACTCTAAAAAAAAGAATTTTCGTTGAAGAAAAACATGATAATAGAGGAGTATTTTTAGAGAAACAGGATAGAAATGTAATCCTCATATCTGTTTTCCGGCCCATCTTTCCACCTCAGCATTAAACCCAAAACTCGTTCCCAAATGGCCGGGGCATGAAATTCATAGAGCATTCGTTTAATGTGCCTTTGCTCAAAAAAAAAGAACGTTTAGTGGACAATTATCGTCCGGCCCAGCACAGAACTTGTTCTCCCATTGTCATTAAGGCTTTGTAAGTGAACAAAGCAACATGGGGATGTAGTTCCGATGGTAGAGCGCTTGCTTAGCATGGGAGAGGTATGGGGATCGATACCCCACTTCTCCAATTTTTTGTTTTTCCTTTCTTTGCAGATCCAAACAAAATACAGCCGGTTTGTTTTGTGCTGAGAGAGAGCATATACACAGTTTGTGCTGCGAACATACACAAGCAGTGCAATAATAATCGCAGGCTGTTACCATTCATGATTTTGTTGGAATATTCTTTGTAGAAAAGCAGACGGCTGAAAGGGGATGTAGCTCAGATGGTAGAGCGCTCGCTTAGCATGCGAGAGGTACGGGGACCGATACCCCGCATCTCCAGCAATTTTTTGTAAACTAACTCAACTTTCAGATTTTTCAGGTAGCCACTGTGTGTTTGCTGTTGGCCGGTAGCACAAACAGCCGGTCTGTACTTCCGTCCAAACGCATTTTCCTTGCCGCTGTTGCTATCATCCAGAAGCTTAGCTAGCGGAAAGAGAGCAGGCAGGTGCGGGTTGTTCTGAATTTGCCGCTCCTTTTTACTTACATTATACAGTACCAATGAACGATCATCTGGCTCCCGTTATAAGCCACTCGCCATGGGGTAATCCACCGCGGTTAACGCAGAGCCGGGTCTCCGCCGATGGGCCTCCCCGCTCGACTCATCCGCGGCTGGTGCGGCTTGGCAGTCCTTTGCCTGCGCCTGTGCGCATCATCCTGCAACCCAGGTAAGGTATAGTGCACTGTGCACGCACAAACACAGCAATGCTAACGCTTCCGGCGTCGACTGACGTGGGCTCTTCTTCTCTGCATGCGTGCGTGACAGACGTTGCGCCGATAGAGCCTCTGCCCGCGAGGTCGCTGCAGTGCTTCGAGGACGGCCAGGTACCAAGTCTGCCTTTGATTCTTGAGCCGACGGTTGGTGGTGGGTCTTAGTTACCTTGGTCCTCTCCTGGTGGGCAGGTGTACGGGTGCTGCGAGGGCGCGCTCCGGCTGGACCCGTCGGGGGTGATGGGCGTGCCGCTGGGGGCGGTGGACTACTACTGCGGCGGAGCGTGCGTGGTGGAGACGGAGGACGTGCTCAACTGCGTGGCCAGCGCGCTGGACGGCTTCAGCTTCCACAACGGCGCCTCCGTGGAGGGCGCGCGCTACGCCCTCAGGAGGGGGTGCAGCCACACCATCAAGAGAGGGGACTTCAACGCTTTGGAGCCACCCATGGGCGACTACCCGGACATCTACGGTGACTACCGCGGCCATGCCTGCAGGGCTACGCCTCCTCGCAGCATCAACTTGCTCGCGTTTCTCGCTGGCGCCTGGCTGCTGCTCATTCAGGGTCGCTGATCGGTAGCTCACTTCTCAGCAGCTTCTTTTTGGCTCTAGCGTCACGAGCAGATGATGTCACTTTTTGGTAAAACGATCAATTCTAAGTTTCTAACACAACTTACGAAACCTTTAGTTACACAAACAATGCAGCAATCAGGCAAACAAATGTGTACAGATCTGTTTTGTGTTGTAAGCCTTTTAGGCTAACTGCTACTCTCCTTTCAAATGAAATATAAAGGGTTGCTTTTTCACGCCTTTATATTATATCAAGGGAAAAAGAATGCATAACTCTGGGACTAATATTTGCCATTCCATAAAAAAAAGTTATCAGTTCAAAAAGAAAAAGGAAAGGTACAATTCATGCTGGAAGAAATTAAAAATGAACCCCTCATGTCAACTTTTCATGCATCATCTTCAAGGCTTCAACGAGAATCTTAGATGAATAAGTTGCGACTTCGCTTTAAATTTCTTCCATCAAACAGATTTCCTGGAAACTACAAACTGGGACGCATCAGAGGTCCACTATCTTCACAAGCTTTGTATAGATAACACGGTTATCCCTCGCCGAATTGCTCTCAGCAAGCGCAGTCTCCACCAAGTCCTGCCGAGGGAAAACATGTCACTGTTGGATGCAAACTAAATGCCAGAAACACTAATGCATTGATACGATATCAAACCATACATAATTAAAACATTCAGAATTGAGAAGGATACAAAAAAAAATCGATACAAAAGATAATTTCAACAAATAAAGACCATAGAAGGTAAGTAACAGGTTCAGATATCTAACCTTCACGTCCCTATTAGACAAGAACTTCCCCAGGTTGTGAATAATGCACCTTAGATCTTCTGCCTGCAGTTGTGAATACACATAATGCAACATAAGAACAATAGCCACAAAAATAGAGTGCAAGTAATAGCAGAGTCATTGCTTAAAGAAAAAGACATCATGGTTTCAAAATAAAGGCATTATTAGTATGTTACCTTGATATAGCCCACTCTGCTCTTGTCAAAGTAGCGAAAAGCCTACAAGATAAGGGGGGAAACTGCACACATTAGCGACATCTTATCATTTTATGGCAACTCTTAGTCTCTTGCAACAGAAAATTTACCTGCAACAGGTCCTTATCAACTACTTCATGTTTTGCTGAATCTCCTTTCGGTGATACAGCTGCCCTATCGCCAACTTCTACCAAACCTCCTTTCTCTGCTATAGTAGGCTTGACCTTCCTCGAAACAGGCTTTTCATCTGTACAGGCAACATTTTCTAATTCGATCTCCTTCCCTGCTTTCTGGTTCACTTTATCTTCTTTTGTTACTTCTAATTTGACCTCTCTACTGTTCAAATTACCGTCCTGCAGCACGTACACAGGCAAACACAGATACACATAATTAATCTCCTGGCATAGATAAAACAATTACACTGTGAAACATGAGGGAACAGCAGGATGTTATAGGTGTACTTTCAAGAAGATTATAAACCAGCTTTCTTTTACATGAAATTTGAACTATCATTCAAGGACCAGTGTACAAAACCCACTGTAGAAAACAGCTCTCTTCTACATGAAATTTGAACTATCATCCAATGACCCTGTCAGGTGTAAAGGCCACTGCACAAAATTTTGTAAGCTCTGACAAGTATAGCTTGAGAGGTTAGCTTGAGCACTGAGACGACCAAGTTTCTGCATTAGTCCTGGATGAAACTGACAAAACATAATAGCAGAACCTGGTCTCATCCAAAACTATCAACTTCAGATATGGAAAGCTGATGTAGATTCCATATTATGGAAACAATTAATTAAGCACAAGTAAAAATTCCACAATAATATTAGCAGCCCGCAACAAACACCTCTATTGCTATGAAGAAAGGGAATTCCAAAAGAAACACAAGATAAATAAATGGCATGTCTGATTGTCAATCAACTATAACTAGTGTGCACAAAATTGTGTGCAAAACATACCTGTTGCTCAGCTGTATCACCATCCATGTCCTCATCGTCTTCATATATTTCTACTTCCTCGGGATCTTCTTCGTAGTCAGGATCTTCATCCTCCATCTTCTCTGCTGCTTCAGGTTCATCACGAGTAGCTGGTAAAGGTATCTGATCTATGCTCATCTTTTTCTTATCATCTTCCATTATTTTATCATTTTTTGGAGCACTGATATTATTAGGGGTACTTTCAATGTGAGCATCGTCAGTTGTCTTTGATCTCTTTTCTGATGATTTTGTGCCTTCCTTCATTAGATCATCCTCTCTTGTTCGCTTACGTCGGTTCTTCTTTGTAACGAAGTGCTTGTGTAGTTTCTGTGAAACAAGTAAACATCAAGCCCCATGTGGGCGGATATTAACACGTAAAAAGAACTCCTGAACACAAGAACTGCTACCCCTTTTATTATGAAGACAAGACGAAACAGGATTAGGCTCCTAATGTTCCGGAACAGAAAAGAAGGCCAAACAAGATTTTGTTTGGGAACAGGCAGAAAACTAACAGCCTACCGGACAATACAGACATGATATCTCGACTGCTAAGCGAACCACATCCTCATATAGGTATAACCTTAATGCCAAAGTTTTGACAAGGACCAGGAAACATGACTGAGTGTGATAACTTTTGCACTCACTGGTTCTATAATAGCTTTAACCCCCAAAAGCAAACTACAGCATTATTAATGTTGCTGGATTTTGTTAGTATTAAAATAGAAATTAGTGGCCAAAGCTGTGTTCTGGAGACTGCTGTTTGACAAAGCAAAAACCTTTAGAGCACTAGACAAACTAAGTAATAACCACATGAATTTGTCGACGTGAACTAGTGGAAAGCATACATGGCATACTCAGTGCAGAGTTTTCTCATTTTGGAATTCAAAATATGCACTAGATTACAAACAAAAAAGGGATTGACTGTGTCACAAAATTGATGACATGGGTAAATGATACTCCCTCCGTCCCATAAATGGTACTCCCTCCGTCCCATAAATGGTACTCCCTCCGTCCCATAATATAAGAGCGTTTTGACACAAAGACCAGCTGCTATTATGCTTAAGCTAAAGGTGTCGGCAGAGCTAAAGAAACTTACCTCAAGAAAAGACAGGATAATGCAGCCCATTCTGAATTGAAGCATTTCACTGAACGATTCAGCAAACAGCGAAAGCTAAAAAAGGGAAACAAGAGCATATATTAATGTCAAAAGATAATAAAGTTTATTCTTCAGAGAGAATTAGAATCACATTTACAGTGGTAATTACATTAAAAAAAACACGTCCATTTTGTTATCAGGGAAAAAACTATGGAAAATAGAATATATACCTCAAAAACAGATTCCTCTGTGTCATTGGTTGTATAGTCTAGTAGGCCATCCAATGAAAGGGATATTGGACGGAGCTGCAAAATTGTGGTTCAATAAATATTTTCGTGTAACTTTCCAAAAACTTTTACAAAACGCAACACTATAAATAAAAAGGAATTACAGAGCACATTACGCATACTTTAGACTCTTTACTCTTTTTTGTCTGCAGAATGAATCCTGGATGTTTAGGAGGTTCGTCAGATTTCTTCTTCTCTTTGGTGTCATTATTAAGTGACTTTTGCTTTGGATCCTTCTTCAGGTCATTTATCTTTTTTTCTTTACCATCCTTTGCCTTATCTTTCGTTCCATTTCCCCCCTCTTTATTCACATCTCCATTCACACCTTCCTGTTCACTAACCTTATCTCCATTTGATTTTTCATCCTCGGTACATAGATGTGCCTTATCTGCCTTTTCTTCTTTCTTCGGATTTGAAATCTTTTCAGCAGCAATGTTAGACCGTTCTGCCAGCTTAATCTGAGAATTTCCAGCATCAGTCAAGCTTTCATCATTCTTTTCTTGTTGAACTTCCCCTCCTTGTTTACTTGTTTCTGCAGGTACAGCAGGTGTAATCAACTTGGATCCTGAAGCAGGAACTTTTCTCTTAATAATCCTTCGAATTACTTTCTTCTTCCCAGTTTTATTGGTCTCAGGTTGCAGATTAATGCCAGTTCCATCCTCTTTTTTACTAACATCCTCAGTTGTTTGTTCAACCTGCTCTTCCACAGTTTTGTTTGCGGTTTCTGCCACCACAGCCTTGTCCACCTGAGATGATTTGTCAATTGAAGTTTCAGCAGTTGGCTTTTCACGAACAACTTTTCTGATAACCTTCTTTATTACTTTCCTTCGTGTGGGCTTTTTATCCTCAACTGCATGGTGAACGGAGGCATCGCCTGAGGTATTTCCTTGAATGTCCCCACCCTTGTTATTATGTTCCACAGCATTATCAAGTGGTTTCCCTTTATTCTCAACAAACTTTGCCTCCCCATCTTTGCCCTGCTCATCCATTTTAGTATCAACTTTCTCAATTTTGGTAACATCCTTGCAAATATCCCCCTCCCTCATATGACCATCATCTGCTCCTTCCTTCTGTTCCTTTGTATCACAAGGGGCCTAAAATATACGAATCGGGAAATAGAGCTATTAGTATTAAACACAGACTAAGATAAATTATTTTGCTACAATTGTCAACAATGGGAGGAGTATGACAAACTAACATTTTCACTCTTTATAGCCAGTTTCTCCCTGTCTACTTTTGAATTTCTGTATGTAATCCAGGTTTTCTTCCATAACTCTACTGAAGGTATGCATTCTGACAGGTTTGGCACAAACAGTACGGAAATCTCTTTATGACTAAAGAGTCCATCTTTGCCAATTCTGTTGTAATGGACCTGCAAATGGTTAAAAAACGTTATAGAAACAATAACAATTTCAGCAATGGTGTTTCATAAATGTGCAGTGACAAGTATGCTAAAACAAAACTGAATGTACTTCGTGATGGGAGCAAATGCTCATAACCAATCCCTTAGAAAGTACTTGTATCAGAGAAGTATGGTTCAAGATTTTATTATAACCTACCAGGTCCAAACTTTACCAAAAACAATGTTTGAAATAGTGGATATCATGTCTATCGCCTAAATGCTCCAGTGTACTGAGATCATATCAAACAATGTGTCTGGTACTATTTCCATGTATATTCCTATTTATTTATATAATTTCGAAGTTATAATGTAATCATTGTGATATCATAACATTTTATATAATTTTGAAGTTATATAATTTCCATGTATCAGAGAAGTATATTCCTATTTATTTATATAATCAGTTTGGTTTCATGCTTGGGAGGTCGACCATGGAAGCCATTATCTTGGTACGACAACTTATGGAGAGATACAGAGAGCAAAAGAAGGGCCTGCATATGGTGTTCATGACTTGGAGAAGGCATGCGATAAGATACGGCGGAATGTCATGTGGTGGGCCTTGGACAAACGATAACAATTTCAGCAACGGTGTTTCATAAATGTGCAAAGATAATGTTGTGACAAGTGTTCGAACAAGTGAGCTCTGGTGCATAGCGGACGGCTAAAGTGTGCTGATAATGTCAAGAGAGGTCGGGGTAGACCGAACTTCACATGGGAGGAGTCCGTAAAAAGAGATCTGGAGGACTGGAGTATCACCAACGAACTAGCCATGGACAGGGGTGCATGGAAGCTTGCTATCCATGTGCCAGAACCATGAGTTGGTTGCGAGATCTTATCGGTTTCGGCTCTAGCCTACCCCAAATTGTTTGGGACTAAAGGCTTTGTTGTTGTTGTTGTTGTTGTTGTTGCTGCTGCTGCTGGAACAGACAGCTCGCCAGGAAAATAAATAGGGGCTTCATTTACAATTAATGATTTCCATGACGCTGGAACAGGCAGGTCAAGGAACTGAGATGTCAACCGGGTCCTATTTAAACCCACTAATAATCTAACAGTTAAAAAAAATTCCGGGGTAAATGAACTATGGAGCTAGCTAAAACTAACTAAACGGGACTTGCAGACGCCGGTTATTTGCCATTTACATCCCTAAACTGAGCCTGTCTCAGTTGGTGGGAGCTGTGGCCTGTGGATGTGCAATACCCACCACCACCACCCACATTCTACTTGTTTTCAACTCGATTTAGGTGCTTACTACTTTTTATGACTTCCTCCCAAGGAATTCTTGACAAAAACATCATAGTTTCGCAAACACTACTTTGGACAGCAGACTATATCTGAACTGGCAATGTGATTGAGAACTAGAACATAATGGGCATAAGATTGCCTTGCTAAGCGGCAAACATCCAATTAGTACATCATCTTAACAAAATTTCAATATGGTGGAAGCATAATGTTACATGCAAGTTCATCATAAGTGCTAAAAAATAAATTAACATGTACCTCGAGGAAATGATTCCAGTGTGTGCAATTAGATAGATCAATCTGAACCAGTTCTTTAGTGCATCTGTACAAGTAGGGTAAATTTTAGCACAACTGCCAGTTCACAAATGGATCAGTATGTTATATGATTACATACCTGATAGCAGTCCGCACCAAGCACGAAGAGTCAATCAATGGATCTCCACCATCTATTGCTGCACTCCAAGGACCTCCAATTGTAATAAGTGCATGATCCTTCTTAAATACAGCAAATTTCAAGACATTGTTCCAGTGCGCTAGTCGTTCCTCGGCACTTCTCAATGAACATATATCAGCGAAGGCACCGTTGCTCATACCACTCATCAAGAGAACCTGCACACGCTCATCAGAATAAGAATTGTTACAAAGATCAATTTGGCAATTCTTCGATATTTGAAAATACACAAACAGTACATCCCAAGATCTTGACACCCCAGCCCCCGCACGAGAATCTCGTGCTTTTTGATAAATATCAGATATGCATAATAACCAAACCATGTCATAAAGTAATCAAATGAGAATTCTGAGCAAAAAATGGGAAAGTAATTTTAATGGCATCAGACAATGCAGTACCACAACTTATGGACCGCATAGATTTGCATGCCACCACCCACCAGGGATTGTACACAGAGTCTGCAAACATGAGTATAACTCCAACCAGTGTGCCACATGATTCCTACACATATTGATGTAGTAATCGTCTACTTGTAGCTACTCTAGTTCAATCTAGTCCATACTTTAAAATAAAATATACAAAATTGTAGACACAAACCTTTACATTCCAAACAGTGTCTGGAGTGCCGGTGCTGTACGATTTCTCTGAAGATAAAACTGTTCTTTCGTCGGCCTTATCATCCACTTCATGGATGTCATGCTCCAAACTGTTTTACGGCAATAGCAACAATGTGGTACAATGATGCTATTGAAATGAAGAAAAATCACTTCGGCAAGCAAAGCATAATGTGTATCTAAAATAGAAAGCATACCTGACTGGTGTGCGCATTGAAAGATTAAGGTTTCCTTTTGGCCAGTTCAAGACAACCTATAAACAAATCGCTGATTAGGAAAAAATAATCCTATGATTTCCCATTGAAAAGAAAATTTATTCATACAACAACAGACCTTAGAAACATCTGGAGAAATCACTAGTCTAGGATATCGCTTTGTCAAAGATAAGTAGTCCCTCTCAGCATCCACCAAGCGAAATGGAAAGACCTGCGAAAAAGAAACTGATTGTTAAATTCATAAAAGGAAGCAAACTAGAACTATAACATAAATGTACAAAAAGAAAAGCCATGATCAACTGCATAAACGGGGAGGCAAAAGGCGAAAAGGAGGCAAATGTGTTCATGATTGCACTATCATGGACACTGGAGCACAATCTCCAATTAAGGTGGGGGTGGCTTTCCAATTGGATAAGAAACATCTCATGATTTTTCATATCACTTGGAGGGAAGTGATATCTTGGTGCCAGATAAAGAGAAATAGCTACTAGAAATGCTGAAACATGGCTCAGTGAAGATGGATGAATAACCGGAACTGCAGACACAAACAGAACTAGATAGTTCCACATGTGTGTGCAGGGACAAAGGTGCTAAAACTAACTGGCTTCAGAAGGACAAGAATCAGGGGCTTTAAGACCGAGAGCACATTGAAGAGATTAGCCCCTAACATTATTATTTGATCTGAACAGCAACAATGTGACAAACTCAACTATCTGTTTACCTTGCAAATATATTCTCTCTTTAGTTGTTTAACAGGTGAACGAGGCCTTCAGGACAACAAATGAAAGAGTTAGTTATAAAGGCTGGCCGAAGACGAAGCAGCAACGGGTTGCATCCACAAAACTACAGAGGAAACATGGAGGTCCACCTATGCAGGACATCACGTCGAGGCGAAAGCCGCCGCAAAGGCTTCTCAGATCTAACAGAAGAAGAACGCCGCCTTTCACGAGGTGTCCTTGGAGGAGTGTGCTCCCGCCTTGGAATAGCCACATGCTTCCTATCCCGCTCCCTCCCATTCTCCCGGCGCTCGCGAAGACGTACTCTTTCTTGTTCGAGTCCCCTTTCCCTTTCACGCTCTCTTAGACGTTCGTGCTCCCGCTCCCTGTCTTGTTTTCTTTCCATTTCATGGTATCGTAGCTCTTGTTCGCGTTCCCATTCCCTTTCCTTCTCTCTTTCCCACAAAAGGCCCCTTCTATGCTCCTCATCTCTTAGATCCAGTTCACGGCGAAAAACAACCCTGTCTCTTGTTGGCTCATCAACCATGGGGATGCTTGGATGTACACGAGGTAAGATGCTATCTCGGTAATCAGACTCTGAAGATGCATGCAGCAAGTTCTTCCCTGAAGCATAGTCGTGTCCAGGGGGTAGGCCCATCACGTAACCACTGCCCGATGACCCTTGTCCATAGACAAGGCTGTCCATGTTTGTCCTCTGGGTCCCCCCCAAGATTGAAGCTTGTTGTTGGCCGCCATATGGAACAGATCCAAGAATTGACAAGCTGTGATGATCGGCTTCAACTCCTCCATATGCACTAGCTTCCTGGGAACCTTGATGGACTGGACCGGCCCTTCCTGCAAAGTAATCGGCTTGTCTGCCAGAAATGCATACTTTTACTCAGTGCATGTGCTATGTTTTGTTGTGGTGACAAACACAAAGGTCACTAATTCGCTAGTGGTTTACTTTCCAAGGTAATCAACATTTTTTTACAGCTTACCAAAACCTAGTCATAGGGCAGAGATATCTGGATGAAGCAACTTTTCACTTATCTGAGGCACCTTTTTAAGTGGTTATAATCAGGACATAATTATAATACTGATAATACTAATAACAGTAACAATAGCAGAAATTATAATAATGTGAACCAAAAACCTGGCAATCATCTGTATAACCTTACTGTGAGCTAACATACCGTATGTCAGAGACAGGCTGCAGTGGAGTTTTTAGGAGTTGCTGATGTCGCGTCGATGAAACCTAAAATTTCAACATCATTTAATAATGGGAATAAACTAATTATCAAAGACAGCAGATAAATGAGAACAGAACGATGCTTTCTGCAAAGAGGGGGGAGGGGGGGTAGGGGATTTTACCTGATCCACACGGTCGTGAATCTGAGATTATGTAAAAGCCAGTGAGTTATAATTATACATTGTCAAAATCTAAGAGGTGCTGAACAAAATAAAAACAAATGGGCAGTACAGAGAGAGAAAGAGAAACCTGATGGCTTCCAGGAATATGATCGGGGTATCTTCTATCCAAATCATTGAAGCCATCTCTCCTGCCAATATTAGCTGACTGTTCACCGTACATCCTTCTCTCCAATTCATAATTCATACTGTACTGCTCTAGCTTTGGCACATATGCACGAGAAGCTAGATAGTCATCATTTGGCCTTCCCAGACTGGACCCTACAGCTCCAGATGAGAACTTTGATGACTCAGAGAGTGATGTTTGATGAGCTTGCAGGTTGGGAAGACCAGAAGAACTTGGACCTTTGCCAGCAAGTCCACCAACCTGTTAAATATATTAGGCGGAATTTTCAATTGGCATATTCTGTAACAAGATCATGTAACAATAGTAGTTTCTCCCTTGTGCAATTCTAGTTTGGGGGCGAATAAAACTTCACCTATATTTTGAAAAGCTTGATCAAAGCATCAATTATGCGATGGAAAAGGAAAAACTTCAAACATCTTTGTGATGCAAAACATGTAATTAATTGAGATGAAGCCTAACTCCAAAAATGGCAAACTAAATTCTGGTCATCCTTTACTATACGTGGACTGACTTGGTGAGGAAAAGCATAAATGATTTCAAGGTTGTAGACCCCAATCTCCTGAGTCCTGTTCACCACCCAAAAGACCAGAAAAGCTCATGCATAACCAGATATATGTGGTGAACACTGAACAGAAGTGGGAACAGGGGAGGAGAGAGATCTTAAAGAGGGTAGACTTCTGATTCTCTATAGTCTTCATATAGATATATATTGATTGCTGTGGTTGATAGAGAAAGAAGTTGCACATGGAGAATAACGTCGTGGTTTCAGATATCACATGATCATAAGAAGCTATGGTAAAACAGTTGTGGGGGCTATAACTTCTATCTGTACCTAAGCAAAATAATGGCAACATTTGTGTCATTCTACCCAAACTAACCCAAGTCAGCTGTAAGATCAAGATCTTGGATTTCACCCAGCTTCAGAACTGGAATTGTTGGGAAGCTCAATGATCCATAGGGGACCCATGTTACCAGTTTGGGATAGCTTAAGGCCCTTAACTCCTTCAGCTAAAGCTTGTGTTCTCCCAAAAGGCATGAAAATGTAGCTGTAAAATGATGCAAGTTCATTGCTAGAATGTTAGGAAAGGTGGCAAGGGACCCAAGCTACCAGTTTGGGATAGCTTAAGGCCCTTAACTCCTTCAGCTAAAGCTTGTGCTCTCCCAAAAGGCATGAAAATGTAGCTGTAAAATGATGCAAGTTCATTGCTAGAACGTTAGGAAAAGTGGCAAGGGGATACTGTGCAAGAGCTGTTGCTTTGCAACTTATATAAAATTCTACACCTTCCATTAAATAAAAGGTGATGACGGGATTTATCTTTCAGACTGAGGAAGATCAATAGCTCATGTAGGCAGATTTTAGGAGCCAAATTTTTCAAAGTTTGACTCTATCCTTGTTCAAAAGGGAAGTTTTTACGGGACCAGAGGGAGTACAAGATCAAGCTTTATATTGCTCAGATCATCCCATAGAGCTGTTTTAAATTTCTGGATTGTACCGCAAATTCTCAACTAATAACTCTAATAGAAAGCGAGTATTTAGACCTTGTTTCCAACGCAGGCATGTATTTCACATTTTGCCCAAAGTTCCGACTATTCTTTTGGTGGGTGACACTTGAGGGACCAGGTAAACTTTGAAATACATAAAATTATTTCTATTTATGCATGGATTATTTCTGTGCATAAGACAAAGAGTACGGAAGGGATATAAATGGACCTTTTCGGGTTCAGGAACCGGGCTTATTCTTCAAATAAACCCATTTGTTTTATTTATAGACCAATAATGCCGGCCAGTAGCTTTAACACTGGTCAAACCTAGGATTCGCTTATCACTGATGTCCATGTGGACCTATTATAATTCCCTAAAGCATGTACTGGGTAATATTTAGATACAATTGGATTGATATCTAGTAACCTTGATTATTTGCCTTCACTCAAAGAGATGCCTTTGGTATATATGAGTACAATACAAACCGACAAACGACAACTCACACAATTCAGTTACATGTGTAACATCAATGAGCAATAAGCAACATTAGGAAACAAAATTAATTGCATCCAGAATTCAAATTGAAAAGGAGCAGAAATTAACCTTCTGCGCGCCATAAACCGCAGCGTAAGGCCCTCCATACTGCCCCACAGCACCCTGTGCCGCATTGCCGCCAAACTGAGGGCCATCTGTGCCACCAGCTGCTGCAGCAGATGTCACATACCCGCCGCTACCAGGCTGCGAAAACCCAACCAAAAGGGCGCAAGTGTTTACGCACATATATCAGAACCTTGCACCATTAGATAGGGTTGCCAATCAAAGCATCAGATGAGTTTCACAGAGCGCCTTACAATTTTGCCGTACGGTTGCTGCGCGCCATACTGCGGCGGCTGGCCGTAGGGATTGGGCCCTTTCTTCGGAAACATTGCGGATGCGACCGCCTCAGATCCTGTGGATCACAAGACCCGGCCGAAACACCGCGCAGAAGCAAGCAAGCACAGACGGCCGGCACAGCTGCACACAGGCTTCTGCAGGGAAAGTAAATCCTGTAAATTACATCTGCGGCGGCAAAAACGTCAGCAATCAATCCTAGATAACCACGCACGCGGGCATGACCGGGATGGACCAGGCGATTTGGTTGCTGGCAGTGGCAAATACAGAAAAGGTGAAACCCATGGACTTCTAGGGCTTACCTGTGAAGGGTGGACGAGGAGGCTATGCGCTGGGACGCTGAGCCAGTCTTGGAAAGCGATTGGGCTCGGCAGGAGACGACGTCGGCAGCGGCGCCGCGGGATCGGCGGCGGCGGAGGACCAAGAGAAGGGGTTGGGAAACTGGGGTTCAGGCTAATTGTATCGGTCTGAACGAAGGATGTGCAAGCGGCAGCATGACTGCCTCAATAGAACGTCGGATGCCAAAGATTCTGTTCTGTTGGGCCGAGTTGAGTGCCCGATGATAGTTTGGGCTGGAGGACATTGTTTTCTTTTGGGTCGCGCTAACTGTCACACGTGTGGCAGGAAGGAAGACGCACCACATGTCTCTAATCTCTATTTCTAATGAAGCAGTTGGTAGTCTCGCTTCCAGGGTTTTTTTCGTCCCACCACTTTCGTCCGGTTTTTTCCGTAGGTTAACCGTCGTAGATTTTTTTCGATGATGGTTTTTTATTCACCAGTTTATTTACCCCTCAGCTCTTTCCTTGCAAATCAGGACTTTCCAAACGTGCACGCAATCACGGATCTAAATTTACTAACTTATCCAAATCAACCGATACCTTCCATTATTGCAAATTTTTTTAGGAAACAAATAATAGATTTTAAGGAAACAAATAAAAGATTTTAAAGACGCATCATACTTTACTAATAATCACTAAAAAACAAATCTAAATTAATTAACCTTACCTTAAATCACTCAATCACTTTAATTAGAAAACATTTTCTTTCCTAACTGCACCTCGCTTAGTGTGCACATAACAATCCGAAGTAATTAGAGTCACATGATTGAATCCATTTATTTAGAGCGACATGATTGCGTTCCGGGATGGAGGCCATGATTTCGTTGAGGTCGTTGCTGCCTCCTACACTCAGGGTGTGTCGCCGAGATCGAGGCGAGCATGAGGAGCTGTGGCCACCGCCATGGTCACCTCATCGCAAGGGATGGAGCACGCCGTCGGCCTACAGCTTGTGGAGATCAGCACTTTCCAAACGTGCACGCAATCACGGATTTAAATTTACTAACTTATCCAAATCAACCGATATCTTCCATTATTGCAAATTTTTTAGGAAACAAATAATATATTTTAAGGAAACAAACAAAAGATTTTAAAGACGCATCGTACTTTACTAACAATCACTAAAAATCAAATCTAAATTAATTAACCTTACCTTAAATCACTCAATCACTTTAATTAGAGAACATTTTTTTTTCCTAACTGCACCCCGCTTAGTGCGCACATAACAATCCGAAGTAATTAGAGTCACATGATTGAATCCATTTTTTTAGAGCGACATGATTGCGTTCCGGGATGGAGGCCATGATTTCGTCGAGGTCGTTGCTGCCTCCTACACTCAGGGTGTGTCGCCAAGATCGAGGCGAGCATGAGGAGCTGTGGCCACCGCCATGGTCACCCTATCGCAGGGGATGGAGCACGCCGTCGGCCTACAGCTTGTGGAGATCACTGTTGCTCTTCAGGTCGCGTGGTGACCGGATCTTGCCGATGTGTCCCTCCCCGACGACCTCCTCTTCGCCCGGTTGACCGGCATGGATCTCGCCACTACTGCCCTCAACTTCTCTGCCTCGAGCTCGACGGTCAGCCACCATGGATCCCCCAGCTGGAGGGTCACGTGAACCAGCCGTCCTCCCATGCTGCAGCGGCGAGAAGGTGACATGGCTCTCCGTACACGAAGAGTGGAGTGTGGAGTTCGGTCAAGTACTTATATACTTGGCCTCTACTGCTGATCCATGTACATGGAGAAGAACAGACAATCGCTCATTCATGCTTCGTTCCACTCCTTTGTGCTACATTACTGGAGGTGACATTTTTCTATCTCTCTATGTTGTAACAAGCCTGTTGCCTGCATAGTTAATGGATTTTTTATTTAAATTTATCGCTGCTTAGTGCTTTGTTGCAATTGTTCACGCAAGATTCTTATATATAATCTGAGCGTATGTAGGCATACTTAGCTTTGCTATTCCATTTTTTTGGCGCATAGAAATAAGAGTATTGTCCAGGTTAGGTATTCAATTGAGTATGGTATTTGGATTGCTATCAGAATGTCTTTTCTATGCATGTGATTTCTCACATCTGGTTATAATATTTGTGAAGACATGCATTGCACGTGCACTTGGAAGCGGGCCCGTGGCCCGCGCTGGACGGCGCCGACGCCGACCCGAGCCACCTCGTCCGCGTATTCTTGGAGCTGTGGCTGGTCGATTTACATGAAATTAATTCCCTCAGTTCTGGTGGCAAATATAATACACATAATCCATATTGTTATGCACTAGCGTGTATGTGTGAAATAGATGGATTATGGTCTCGTACCCAATAAGATGGATATGTGTG
The DNA here is from genome assembly GCF_002162155.2 of Triticum dicoccoides. Lineage (NCBI taxonomy): Eukaryota > Viridiplantae > Streptophyta > Magnoliopsida > Poales > Poaceae > Triticum > Triticum dicoccoides. The sequence goes on from NC_041387.1 coordinate 403,025,786, forward strand.
TGTGTTAGAGAGAGAGGGAGAGGGGGATAGAGAGTGAGGAAGACGGAGGGAGAGTGTGTGTCTGTGTGTGTGTGAGGATTTGATGGTAAAAAAGGTCGCCAATGTCGTAATATTGAACTCTTAAAGTTAATGTGGCCCCGTTGCAACGCACGGGCGTTCTTCTAGTGTAAACAGATTGTCACGTCATCGCACGCATGCATGCAGAAATCTTTTTGGATTTTCAATTTTTTAAATGTTTTATCTCTTAAACGAAAAATCCGATTAAAAATCCGTTTTCACCATTAAATCTCTCGCGATGAGATCTTCGAAACTAGATCTCATGTTGATATGTTTTGATGAAATTTTTTTAGATTAAAAATTGTCATGTCTATTGCATATGAATTGCCATGATGTTTACACTGAAGTTGCCATGATATGTTTCAGCTATTTTCTTCTACATTTAAAAGTAAATTTTAACATTTATAAAATGGGGAATTAAGAAACTAGACTTGCCATGAACCATAAACTAAAATTGCCATGATACATGCACGTAAAATTGCCATGGTTCATACAAAAAATAATTTTCATGGTCAAAGTACTGGAGTTGCCATCATCAAAATACTAAAATTGGCATGATCTACAAACTAAAATTGCCACATGGCAACTTTAGTTTAAGCCCTATGACAATTGCAGTGTAAACATCGTGGCAACTTCTGGCAAAAAAAAGAATTCGTCGAAACATATCAACATGGGGTCTAGTTTTGAAGATCTCGTCGAGACGGATTTAATGGTGAAAACGGATTTTTAGTTCGTTTTTTTATTTAGAAGATACAACATTTTTAAGCCGAAAACCAAAAAAAAATCTGCTGATGTCATCTATTCATACGTGGCAAAATGAGTGATGATGAAGGTGTGTGGGCGATGTGCAAACGCCCACACGTGTGGGCGTTAACATTTCCGTTTCTTTTAGGGGTGGGCTGGATATCGGATGAGACAGACTGTGGGAATCCTCTCCCTTTACAAATTGGCCCATCAGAGTATTAGCAACGGCCTTGCGGCCTACTAATCGAGCTTAATTCTATTTGGCGCTGCAGGCGTCCGTTAATGTTTATTTTGCAAATGGACGCATGCACCCCTGCTGGTTCGGCCCATCTCCACTTTTTCCAAAGCAAAAAAGGCGACAACGCGAGGGATCAATAGAACGTCGGATGCCAAAGATTCTATTCTGTTGGGCCGAGTTGAGTGCCCGATGATAGTTTGGGCTGGACATTGTTTTTTTATAGGTGGGCTGGATATTGGATGAGACTGTGGGAATCATCTTCCTTTACAAATTGGCCCATCAGAGTATTAGCAACGACCTTGCGGCCTACTAATCAAGGTGAATTCTATTTGGCGCTGCAGACGCCCGTTAATGGTTATTTTGCAAATGGACACATGTGCCCCTGCTGGTTCGGCCCATCTTCGCTTTTTCCAAAGCAAAAAAGGCGACAACACGAGGGATTGATACGTCCATTTTGCATCATGCTTTTGTATCAATATTTATTGTATTATGGGCTGTTATTACACGTTATGTCACAATACTTATGCATTTTCTCTCTTATTTTATAAGGTTTACATGAAGAGGAAGAATGCTGACAGCTGGGATTCTGGACTAGAAAAATAGCAAATATTAGAGATCTATTCTGCACAACTCCAAAAATCCTGAAACTCCACGAAAATCAGTTTTGAAATAGATTAAAAATATTGGGCGAAGAAAGCACCAGAGAGGGGCCACCAGCCAGCCATGAGGGTGGAGGGCGCGCCCTACCCCCCTGGGCGCGCCCCCTGCCTCGTGGGCCACCTAGCAGGCCCCCGACGTCCATCTTCTGCTATATGGTGTCTTTTGCCCTGAAAAAAATAGAAGGAAGCTTTTGGGACGAAGCGCCGCCATCTCGAGGTGGAACTTGGGCAGGACCAATCTAGGGCTCCGACGGAGCTATTCTACTGGAGAAACATCCCTCCGAGAGGGGGAAATCACCGCCATCGTCATCACCATCAACCCTGTTATCGAGAGGGGGGTCAATCTCCATCAACATATTCATCAGGACCATCTCCTCTCAAATCCTAGTTCATCTCTTGTATCCGATCTTTATCTCAAAACGTCGGATTGGTACCTGTGGGTTGCTAGTAGTGTTGATTACTCCTTGTAGTTGATGCTAGTTGGTTTATTCAGTGGAAGATCATATGTTCAGATCCTTAATGCTATACAATACCCCTCTGGTTATGAATATGAATATGATTTATGAGTAGTTACGTTTGTTTCTGAGGACATCGGAGAAGTCTTGTTATAAGTAATCATGTGAATTTGGTATTCATTCGATATTTTGATGAGATGTATTTTGTCTTTGTTCTAGTGATGTTATGTGAACGTTGACTACATGACACTTCACCATGATTTGGGCCTAGGAGAAGGCATTGGGAAGTAATAAGTAGATGATGGGTTGCTAGAGTGACAGAAGCTTAAACCCTAGTTTATGCATTGCTTCGTAAGGGGCTGATTTGGATCCATATGTTTCATGATATGGTTAGGTTTACCTTAATTCTTCTTTCATAGTTGCAGATGCTTGCGAGAAGGGTTAATCATAAGTGGGATGCTTGTCCAAGGAATGGCAGTACCCAAGCATCGGTCCACCCACATATCAAATTATCAAAGTAACGAACACGAATCATATGAGCATGATGAAACTAGCTTGACAATAATTCTCATGTGTCCTTGGGAGCACTTTGCTTTATATAAGAGTTTGTCCAGACTTTTCCTTTGCTACAAAAAGGATTGGGCTACCTTGCTGCACCTTGTTTACTTTTGTTACTTGTTACTCGTTACGAATTACCTTATCACGAAACTATTTGTTACTGATAATTTCAGTGCTTGCAGAGAATACCTTACTGAAAACCGCTTGCCATTTCCTTCTGCTCCTCGCTGGGTTCGACACTCTTACTTATCAAAAGTACTACGCTAGATCCCGTATACTTATGGGTCATCAGGGTCAATAGAACACCGGATGCCAAACATTATATTCTGTTGCACCGAGTTGAGTGCCCGATGATAGTTTGGGCTGGACATTGTTTTTTAGGGGTGGCCTGGACATTGAATGAGACTGTGGGAATCCTCTCCCTTTACAAATTGGCCCATCAGAGTATTAGCAACGGCTTTGCGGCCTACTAATTGAGGCAAATCGTATTTGACGCTCTAGGCGCCCGTTAATGTCTATTTTGCAAACGAGCGCCTTCGCCCTACTGGTTCGGCCCATCTCCCATTTTTTCAAAGCAAAAAAGGCGACAACACGAGGGATCAAACCTGCGATCTCACATTGAGGCACGTTGCGTTAGCCATCACACCATCTTACATGATCTGTCAGTGTACATCTTTTTCTCTCTTTACATATCTTTGCTTTTCTTTTTTCTTTTTTTCTTTTTTCCTTTTTTGTTTATGTTTTCTCTTTTTTCTTTTTTTCTTCATCTTCGTCGTTCGATGTTTTTTGTTTCAAATTCGTGACCTTTTTTGTTCAAATTTGACGATTTTTTTTCAAGTTTGATGAACTTTTTTCAAACTCAATGAACTTTTTTGAATCCATTAACTTTGTTTCATTTTTTATGAATGTTTTTCAAATTTGATGAATTTTTAAATTCAATGAACTTTTTTGGATGCAATGAACTGTTTTTCTAATTATATGAACTATTTTCAAATTTGATGAAATTTTTTTAAATCTATTATATATTTTTTCTAAATTGATGAACTTTGTTTCCAATTTCGATAGACTTTATTCAAATCAATGTTTTTCTCCAAAAGCGTTGATCTTTTTTTCAAAATCGATGAATTTGTTTTTCATATTTGATGAACTTTTTAAAAAAAATCAATGAACTTTTTTTTAAATCCGCTAAACTTTTCAAAATTGTTGAACTGTTTTCTAGATTCAATGAACTTTTTCTAATTATGATGAACCTTTCTCAAATTCGATGAATTTTTCTCAGATTCAATCAACTTTTTCCAATTATGATGAACTTTTCTCAAATTCGATGAACTTTTTTAAAAAGCACCAATGTTTTTTTTCAAATTTGAAAAAATGTGTATGTTTGAAATAAAAAGAAGTTTCTTTGATATTTTTAGGAACTGCACGCATTTAGCAAAGAAAAGGAAAGTAAAATGGTGAACAAACCCGTTACGGAAAAGGAGAAAAAGGAAAAAAATGGTTTGGGAAGCTTGCCACACCAGGGCTTTGCGAGCTGGGAAAAAAATAAAAGAATGCAAATGATTTTTCTAACCATAGAACGTTTGATGGCGTAGTGGTTGGTGCAATATTTGTCTACTTCAATTCAATAGATCTCTCCTATACCTAAAAAGTATTAGCAGTGACACACATATATTATATTCTTTTAGTCTAGTGACACTTAGCATCAGTGTTATGAATGCTCAATTTTACTATTCGCGCATTGCTGCGGGAATCGACTGCAATATATCTGAGTGATTTGGTTGTATGAAGCTTCCGCCGTTGAATTAGTAATATATGAACTAAAGATAAATATACATATTATATATTGTATTTCATTATTGTGTAGTCGGGAATATTTTGAATATAAGTGGCGTAACGTAATGGAGAACTTTTCTTCATGCATGTTGACTGGTCCTTTCATGGGGTGGCATGCGTGCTGAGGTGAAAGGTGTGCATGAGATCAACTAATAATAGAAAAAATTCTCATGTATGTAGTGGTGGCCCTTTGATGAGGTGACATGTGTGCATGTTGAGATAAATAGGTTAGCAGGGATGAAATTCTTATGTATATAGGATTCATAACATACATCCTATTCACAATAGAAGTATGACATTTTTTCATAACATTGAACAACTACTGTTCTCTCGTGAACAACCTCCTTGCAACTTTTCCATTCAATGACTAGAGTGTATAAAACTCTAAAATAAGTTATAAGAATAAATACAGATGTAATATGTTGATGAAAAAGTATCATAACTTTTACAAAGTTTTTATCAGATATTTTAACCTCATTACTTGTTGGTCATTTAGACTGTAGTAGTTCTTGCATCGATTCACAACAACATGTAAAAGTCGGTATCCTTGTGATCAACTTTTAATCACAATTCTAAAGAATTAGTGTTCAACAAATTTAATCACAATTCCCAAAAAATACACTTACTTGACTAACTTTCTCTACATCTTATAAGTTGTATGACATTCATACCCGAGCTGGACTTTTCACGCTTCTTTTCTTTCTGCCTTTGTACTTCTTATAGTTTTACTTCAAATATTCCTCTTGCTCATAGAAGAAGCATCCAACTTTAAGAGTGGCATGAGCCCCAAACTTTCCTAGGTATATAAGTCTCATTATATCCTTCGGATTTGTTCTTTCTCTTTAAGTTCTCACCATCAACTCATGACTAGCGTTCTTCCAGATCCTATGCGTTTCAGTATTAAACATAGTTGAATGCTTCACTAGAACTTGCAACCAAACACTTCTTTATATATCACATATCTTTTAGCCTTTGTTTGTTTCTAAAAATAATTTCATTTTCAAGAATATCACATGATTATCCCAAACATTTTGAAATTCAGGTTTCTTGGAAGCAAGTAGACCCAACCAAAACACCGCGCAGAAGCAAGGAAGCACAGACGGCCAACACAGTTGCACACAAGCTTCTGCAGGGAAAATAAATCATGTAAATTACATTCGCGACAGCAAGTACATCGGCAATAAATCCATGATAACCACACAAGCGGGCATGCCCGGGATGGACCAGGCGATTTGGTTGCTGACAAATATAGAAAAGGTGAAACCCCATAGACTTCTAGGACTTCTAGGGGGGCGAGGAGGCTATGTGTTGGGATGCTGAGCTAGTCTTTGAAAGAGATTGGGCTCGGCAAGGAGACGTCGGCAGCGGTACCGTGGGATCGGCGGCGGCGGAGGAAGAAGAGAAGGGGTTGGGAAATTGGGGTTCAGGCTAATTGTATTGGTCTGAACAAAGGATGTGCAAACGCAGTGTGTCTGCCTGTATCAATAGAACATCGGATGTCGGCCGAGTTGAATGCCCGATGAAAGGTTTTTTAGTTGTGCGGTGATAGTTTGGGTTGGACATTATTTTTTTAGGGGTGGGCTGGACATTGAATGAGGCTGTGGGTATCCCCTCCCTTTACAAATTGGCCCATCAGAGTATTAGCAACGGCCTTGCGGCCTACTAATCGATATGGATATGGCTGTCATAATGGTGCCATGGAGACCCACCTGACAGAAACATGCTGAGAAAGCTCTGTTGTAGTTGCCCGTATACCAATCACCGCAAGTTTTTGGAGATGAGACATTCATCTGCGTCACTATGGGCGTATTTGTCCACCTATTGTACGGATATTTGCCAAAAAAAACTATTGTACTGATATTTGTCTACTCTCTTTATCCATACTAGTAGAATATCCGTGTGTTGCCATGAGCCTTTTAACATTTTCTTGTATTGTTGTATAGAACTCGTTGATTTATTCGTCCCTTCAAACGACATTATTTTACGACCCTTGTCGATGAATTCATTTTAAATGTCGACACATAATCCATCTCCATCCCTCTCATAATATGCAAAAATCAAAATATATGGAAATACACCTTTTGTGTTATCATATTCAACATATAAATAATTAATATAAATTTAGAAGAACAATTTGTTGTATGCATCTCTTCTAATGTTGTAAAACTCGATTACTTTTCAGTTCAATCCATCAGTTACATCGGCGACTTTGTCAATCAACATTTCAAAGCATCATCCGAAGCCGTTAGTTTTTATCTCTGATCTATGAAAGTGAACTTATAAACATATATTAAAATAAATAAACTCATATACAACATATATCGATTGGTCAACTGCTCGATGCAAGCATGTGGCCACTTTTAGTCAGAATGAGTGGCACTGTGCTTTTTAGTAGAATGAGTCGTATCCCGATCTTAATAACCTGTTGGCTCACCACCCATAAATCGTTGTTTTTAGTTATTCTCCACAAATGACTTGTTAGGGTTTGTGATATTTTTCACTATATAAAAGATTATGTCTCTTACAGAAAAAGCAAACAACCGCTCATGTTCTTCTTGTCTTGGAAATACAATTCATTCTCTCACACTCTCAGTGCGACACAAGGCTCACACTCACATTTCATTCTCCCAGCCTGCTCTCCCTGCCATTGTATTTAGCCCGCCCCTCACCGCCGTCTCCCCTCGCCTGTACGGTGTTGCCCGCCCACCTCCTCCCCCCTTGGTGTCCCAGGACAAAACCTGGTGCCAAGGAGTGCACACCATCGTAGCCGAGGGCGAACACCACAACGATGCAACCTAATGATCACTGCAGCGCTGCACCTTTCTTCAAGTACAACGGCCACAACCAAGCCCCGAGCTTATGTGTCCATCCTTTTATCTAGTTATTTATGGGTCATGTTTTCCCCGCAAATAATAATAATATGGTCATGTTTAGGGTATTAATATGGGCAAATCCATAATGATCTGTGTTCCTTCACTTCTCAATTGTTCCATGGCCTCGGTCATCTCTGCCCGTTGCACATGAGACACAAATTTTGGTCCAGCCAATTTTCTGTTTACATAATTAACGCTTTAAACTTAATAGCACCGTTCATCCAAGGATGATAGTGCATTATAACAACACAGTTCTATCCAATGATGATAGTGCATTAAACACCTCACGTTAATATTCTCTCACTATCACATACATTTGACAATAGTGACGATTGTCGTGGTGAGCGAAACTTCCAATTGTAAGACCCACCGACTCAGCCTATCGGAGGTGCTCGTAGGGGTGAGTGCATGTACATATTTGTAACCAACATTAGGCCCCGGGTTAATTTGAACTTGTTCATATCAATCTTCAATACCTGACTTGTAAGAATTTACATCACTTGTTGTAACCCACCATGACGTCAGCTCTCAAAATCTTCTTAACCCGCCATGACGTCATTTTGCATTAACTTTGCACGAGGCCTAGAACAACTTAACTGATACTTATCTTAATAAACATCCTAAAAATCAAGGCGTCCCTATAGCCACATGATGATTTCGGCCTCCTCGATTGCCGTGCATGCCTTGTATTTGCCCCTCTTATAAATAGGGACAGGGGTCCCTCTCATTTTCCCCCTCGCTTCCTTCTTCGTCTTCTTCTTCGCACAGCCGTCCGAGCGCTCGAACTCCACCGCCGTGGCCTCCAACCGCTGCACCAACCTAGGCTGCTACATTGACCTGATTGGATCAGAGAACTTTGGGGCACCGCCGCTGCTCCTCATTACTTGTAAGTGCACCTCTCCCTTTCATCTCAGATTTGTATTAGGGTTCGAGCCGTTCATCAACGTTGTTGCCGTTCTTCATCGCTTTCTTCAACTCTGATAACTTTTTGATCCGGAGATGCCGTATATCTTATGTGGAAGTAGGTTTACCATCATTTTCACTACTAGAACATTTCTCCATAGAAAATCACATCTGAGCATCAAAGCTTTCCACTGTCGCCACCTTAGGTTTTATTTTCACTGTCTTTTCTGAACTGTCATAGATCTGAAATCATAGCTTTAACTTGTGAAATTTGTTTATCCACCACTTAGCAAAATTTTCACTTGATAGATTCAAAGCACTAAAAACCGCCCTGGTGGCTTATAACATAAGCCATGACCCATCATATATCATTAGGCCCCGTTTAAGCCGCTGAGGGAGTCCTGGACTAGGGGGTGTCCGGATAGCCGGACTATCATCATCGGCCGGACTCCAAGACTATGAAGATACAAGATTGAAGACTTCGTCCCATGTCCGGATGGGACTTTCCTTGGCGTGGAAGGCAAGCTTGGTGATACGGATATGTAGATCTCCTACCATTGTAACCGACTCTGTGTAACCCTAGCCCTCTCCGGTGTCTATATAAACCAGATGGCTTTAGTCCGTAGGACGAACAACAATCATACTATAGACTAGCTTCTAGGGTTTAGCCTCCTTGATCTCGTGGTAGATCTACTCTTGTAACACACATCATCAATATTAATCAAGCAGGACGTAGGGTTTTACCTCCATCAAGAGGGCCCAAACCTGGGTAAAACATCGTGTCCCTTGTCTCCTGTTACCATCCGCCTAGACGCACAGTTCGGGACCCCCTACCCGAGATCCGCCGGTTTTGACACCGACATTGGTGCTTTCATTGAGAGTTCCTCTGTGCCGTCGCAATCAGGAAGGATGCCTTTTCCCGTCTTTAAAGACGGCGCCATCGTCAAGGGAGCTTTAGCCGCCGGCCAAACTATCCGGCTAGGTGATTTTCTTATGACCGCCTGTTCGGCCACCGCTCCGACAATGACCTCTCAGGTCATCAAAAGCGATCTTCACGTCATCTCGGAATTCGCCGAGCAGCTAGATCCGATGGAGCTCTCCTCTGTAAACGAGCTCTTGGATCGCATCGCTGCCCGGGGAGTCGCTACAGAGTACGATCAGATTGGGCTTAAAACCGATCTGAGAGAAATTAACTCTCCCCAGGCTACCCACCACGTTGTTGTGGTAGAGGAACAATGCGGCGACTCTTCTTCTATGTTAAAAACCAGCTATGTCCGGATTCCCGATCCCTCCATGTCGGATTCCCACGGAGGGACGGACATTAATCAAATACTGAACCTAAAGTCAGGCATCGGACCAGATTTGTTGGAAAACATCCAACAACCCAAGCTTCCAAATCCGGAAACTTCTTGGCCTTTGAGCCTCAGATCGGGCGGGGTTCCAAATTTAATTCCACCCGCCCACCCAAACATAAGCGATCTATCTCAAATACGGCAAGAGCCCGATGAAACAGTACATCATTACTGGGCCAGATTCCTCCTGGTTATGAACAGGATAAAGGACTGCCGTGAAGAAAGCGTGATTTCAATTTTCTGCAACAATTGCACGGACAAGGGAATCATGAACGCCATAAGTCGTCGCGAAGTTACACGCTTCGCCGACCTAGCGACCATTGTACAAAATACTGTGCGATGGAGAGTGCCTGGAAAACCGAAACCAGGTTTTGGGACAATCCGGCCCCGAATACAACCCTAGTCCGAAACAAAAGGGTGCGTCATACTCAAGCACCTGGGTTAAAAACCAAAAAGCAAAAAACCCCTAAAGGGCACGGAACCGTACTAGAGGGATGGCTCAACGGACCCTGTCAAATCCACAGTATGGAGGGCGCCACTCCAACACATAGCCTTCGAGCATGTTGGATACTACGGCAGGTGGCCAAAAGTGGCGAAGGCTTTCTAGCCCCGGGCAACCAGCCCAACAGTACCAGTATGGTATTAATAGTCTTCGAGACTTTCGCATCAAATAACATGCGGAAACGAACAATCCGCAGCCTCGCCGAAGTCTACCAAGTAGCAACAACAAATCCATGGAGCGACACGGCTATCACCTTCAATGCCAGTGACGAACCTAAATTCTGAACAGCTCGAGCACCAGTCGCATTGGTCCTCAGTCCAATAGTGGACGACTTTCGTCTTACCAAGGTACTCATGGATGGCGGCAGCGGATTAAACCTCATCTACGAGGAAACCCTTCAAAAAATGGAAATTGACTGGAGCCGCATTGAGCGAAGCAGCACAACCTTCAGGGGAATAATCCCTAGTCGAGAAGTACGCTGCACAGGAAAAATCACACTAGACGTAGTGTTCGGCTCGCCGGACAATTACAGGTCCAAAGAGGTCACGTTCCAAGTGGCCCTATTCGGCAGCGGATATCACGCCTTGTTAGGGCGAGAGGCATTCACAATCTTCCAAGCTATACCTCATTACGGGTACATGAAGCTCAAAATGCCCGGGCCCAATGGAATAATCACTCTTGTCAGTGATCCAGATATAGCACTCCGCGCTGAAAATAAGACAGGGCGCACTAGCCCTAGAGGCATTATCCGAAGCCCTAGCGGCAGAGGAACTCACTGCGCTGCGCTCCATGGTGGACAGGGACGATGTGATACTCGATAAGAGGTCTAAGTCCACCTCTTTTAAACCAGCAGACGAAATAGTCAAATTCCAGGTCCATCCAACGGACCCCAAAAAGACGGCCTCCATTGGGGCACAATTAAATCCTGATGTAGAAGCCGCACTACGAGAATTCCTACGGGAAAATTGGGACATTTTTGCCTGACACCCTTCAGACATGCCAGGAATCCCACGCAGGCTGGCAGAGCACAGCCTAAATATCCTAAAAGGATTCAAGCCAGTCAAGCAGGCTCTTCGGCGATTTTCCGAACCCAAAAGTCAGGCAATGGGAGAGGAGCTAGCCAAACTCTTAGAAGCCGGATTCATCAGAGATATAAAACATCCGAACTGGCTAGCCAACCTGGTAATGGTACCAAAAAAGGACAAATCCTGGCGTCTTTGTGTCGATTTCAAAGACCTTAACAAGGCCTGTCCAAAGGACCCTTTCCCTCTCCCTCGCATCGACCAAATCATCGATGCTACCGCAGGGCACGATTCATTGTGCTTCCTCGACGCATACTCCGGATACCATCAAATCAAGATGGCGGAAAAAGCCCAGGCCGCAACGGCATTCATTAATCCATACGGACCATTCTGCCTCAACACAATGCCCTTCGGACTCAAAAACGCCGGCGCAACATATCAGCGCATGATTCAGGCATTTCTGGCTACCCAGATAGGCAAAACAGTAGAGGCATACGTAGACGATGTGGTCGTCAAGACCAAACACGTCGAAACTCTAGTAGACGACTTGAGGGTGACATTCGACAACCTCCGAGCATATGACATTAAGCTCAACCCGGAAAAATGTGTTTTCGGCGTACCAGCCGGAAAGCTCTTGGGCTTCATTGTATCCGGTAGAGGAATTGAAGCAAACCCAGCCAAGATCCGAGCTCTGTCACAATTGGATATCCCAAAAGACCTCAAGCAAATACAAAAACTAACTGGATGCGTGGCGGCTCTAAGCCGGTTCATCTCCCGTTTGGGAGAAAAGGCACTGCCCCTCTATCGCCTCCTCGGTGCACCGAACACTTCGAATGGACGGATGCTGCCACGGTCGGACTCGAAGAAATTAAGGCCATATTGGCAACAAATCCGGTCCTGGCCGCACCCAACTTGGGCGAACCGATGTTATTATATATCGCAGCAACACATCAAGTTGTCAGCACGGTACTTCGTCGAACGAGAAACAGAAGGGCACAAATTCCCTCTTCAAAAACCAGTGTACTACGTATCCACTGTCTTAACTCCATGCAAGTCCCGGTACCCACATTATCAAAAGATAGCGTATGCGGTGTTCATGGCATCCCGGAAGCTGCGAAACTACTTTCAAGAGTGTCCCATAACGGTGGCCTCTGAAGTACCTCTCAACGATATTATAAACAATCGCGATGCGACGGGCAGGATTGCAAAATGGGCCATTGAGCTCTTACCATTTGACATAACCTACAAACCACGGCGAGCTATAAAGTCGCAAGTTCTGGCTGACTTCATCGCCGAATGGACCGAAGCCGAACTCCCTAAAGAGTACGGCGCATACTCCAATTGGATCATGCATTTCGACGGCTCCAAAATGTTGGCTGGCTTGGGGGCTGGCGTCGTCTTGACGTCCCCAACCGGAGACATAGTCCAATACGTGCTTCAAATAATGTACACGGACTCCAACAATGCAGCCGAATACGAGGCCCTTCTACATGGCCTCCGGATGGCAATCTCCATGGGTATTCAACGCCTAGAGGTGCGCGGGGATTCAAACCTCGCAATATCCCAAGTAAATGGAGACTTTGACCCCAAGGATCCGAAAATGGTAGCCTACCGTAATGCCATCTTAAAAATGTCAGCCCGGTTTGAAGGACTCGAATTCCACCACAGAATAATAACTAGGCAGCAGACGTGTTGGCACGCATCGGCGCAAAATGCGACGCCGTCCCTCCAAACATCTTCCTGGAGCTGCTCTTTAAGCCATCCGTACTATGGGAAGAGGAGTCCGGAAACGACAACCCGGAACCAACTGCACCACCCAACACAGAACATTCTGACACAATCGGTGGCTCAGCCAATGAAATAACACCTTCAGCCCACGAGATAATGGCAGTAATTGCCCCGTGGACGGAACCATTCCTAGCCTACTTAATCATGCAGGAACTCCCCGAAGACCAAAATGAGGCCCGCTGCATAGTTCGGAGATCTAAAGCCTACAAGGTCCATGAGGGTGAACTCTATAAGAAAAGCACAACCGGAGTCCCTCAAAGGTGTATCTCTGAAGAGGAAGGGCGAAATCTCCTGGCTGAAATTCACGCCGGACTTGGCGGGCACCACGCTGCAGCCCGGGCCCTTGTAGGCAAGACCTTCCGTACAAGATTTTATTGGCCGACAGCCCGAGCAGATGCTCAGGACTTAGTCCAACGATGTGTTGGTTGCCAGCTCTTTGCTAATCAAAGCCACATGCCACCCACCGCCCTCAAAACTATACCCATCACTTGGCCGTTCGCGGTTTGGGGGCTTGACATGGTCGGACCCCTTAAAGGGGGAACCCACAAGCACAAATACTTATTGGTCATGGTGGACAAATTCACCAAATGGATAGAGGCCAAGCCGGTTAAAACGGCAGAATCCGGACCTGTGATAGACTTCATATCCGGGGTAGTACACCGTTTTGGCGTCCCCCACAGCATCATCACTGATAACGACACGAATTTCACGGCCGACGAGGTTAAACTCTGGTACAAAAACATGGGCATCAAGCTCGACTACGCTTCAGTCTACCATCCTCAAACTAACGGTCAAGTGGAACGAGCAAATGGTCTAATCATGAGCGGCATTAAACCCAGATTAGTGCGGTCCCTCACGGAATCTAACACGCACTGGGTAGAGGAGCTTGACTCCGTACTCTGGGGGCTGCGGACCACGCCAAACCGCACTACCGGATTCACACCATTTTTTATGGTATACGGCGCTGAGGCAGTTTTGCCCTGCAATATAATTCATGACTCACCTCGCGTGCGCATGTACGAGGAAAGAGAAGCCGAGTTGGATTGGCAGGACAGTTTGGACGCCTTAGAGGAGGAGCGCGACGTGGAAAAATCCCGTTCCGCATTCTATCAACAGCAGGCTCGAAGATATCAAAGCAGGGAAGTACAGGCCAAAACTTACAATGTTGGCGAGCTAGTTCTACGCCTGCCGGACAAGAAAAAGGACAAACTTAAGCCCAAATGGGAAGGTCCCTTCATCATCGACCAAGTCCTTACCGGTGGTGCATACCGTCTACGCAACGCATCTGACAACCGACTCGAGCCAAACCCATGGAACGCAGCCCATCTCCGAAGATTTTACGCCTAGCGCCGGACTCAGGGTTCGTCTCCTTCCTCCGTCCACCTTTCATATTTTTCACTGTCTTTGTTTTCCCTCCTTTTTCCTCCCCCTCTCAGTACAAGCCTCTTGAGGGCTGATCTGCGCTTTGTTCGCACTCACTCGATGTGCTACTCGGACTCGTTATACCTGGGGGCTTCTTTAACAGAAGCTTATTTATACGGGCTTCATGCCCAACACATGTGTCACACTTCCGCATGTACCTTTTGATCACCATTATATGCATCGATATGACTTAAGTTTTGGCCAAGCCGGGTTGCCTGGCTCCTGTGCTTACCCCTACGTTCCCGATTGTTCGGCTAGGTGGTAAAGGGAGCACCTCTGCGATTGTTACTGCCGGGTCAGCCGGACGTGTACCTCAGACTGTGTGAAGCCGAAGGCTAGCGTTCTTAAGGGAATATTCGGTTGGTGACCTAAAAGATGATTTATTACTTACCTATTTATCTGCCCCCAGATGCTTTTTCTGCTATTTTCGCAGTCTGGACATGCACTTTAGGGCATGCCTCCCAGGGAAAGGAACCCTTAACGGAACTATTCTCCCTGGAAGATGTTTCTTACTAACCATGTAATATAACATAGCTAGTTGGGCACTTGTCTGATAAAGCAATTATGACCCCTACGCCTTGTCTCCATGCATGCCCCGGTTCTTTTATAACTGTAAGGGTATTCGGACACACTCCGGACTGTTGGGTCCCGAGGTTGAAGCGAAATGGTCCACAAAGACAAACGATCTACAATCCGGCTAGAAGGCATTTTACATGTCATTTTAAAATTACATCGTCAAACTGACTGATTGTACTCCTCTTCAATCCCATCTAACAGGCTGTCTAATTTACAGTCCTGTTGGGAATATTTCGCGGCCAACTCTACTTGGCCGTACATCAGGCTCACAGGGATCTCCTTCCCATCGGGCCCCGCAGGTCCGACCTCGGCCATGTGGTTTGGGTCAGCCTTCGGGTACCGCGTCTTCACCATGGCCCAGGCCTCCCTGGCGCCTTGACGGCAGGCCAATATCTTCCACAGACGAAGACGCCGCCGTACTCCCTGAAGCTTCTCAGCAAGCCCTCCAAGACCCTCGGGTAGGGAGATGGAAGGCCATAAGGCCTGAACAACGCCGCTCATCGCCTGCCGAACACGTTCGTGCAGTTGCAGCAGCTCGGGAAGAGGGTCTCCCGTGGAACCAGGCATCTCCTCCGCCAGACGACCCATGAGCACACCTACAGACACATTTCTGTCAATCGACTTCCTCGCCGAACTCTTCTTTTCAAAAGAGTTTGCTCAAGCACTTACTAAAAATGCCGCGACGAAGCCGCCGATTCTCCTTTACAGAGTTAGACAGCTGGATCCTGACATCTTTTAGTTCTTCGCCCAGCTGGGTGTTGGCATCTTGGAGTTTGTTCCTCTCCCGCTGCACCCTTATAAGCACCTTCTCGCTGGCCTTCAACTGGCGCAGCAGATGTTGCTTGTCCGGATCTAGTCCGGCACCCTCTGCAATATTATTGTCAGACTATACACACACGCCGCACTTCATAAACTACTTCTCTTTTAAAAATATGAATTACTAGAGGGGGTCTCCGTGGCTCCCCCAGCAGCGGCTAGTGCGGCCTCAAGTTGGGCCTTGCATTCTTGAAGCTCCTGGGACAGGTGGGTATTCTTCTCGGTAAGATCCTGCATAACAAATGATCCTTAAATCAGTTAGTTTAACTATTTTAAGTCTCGGGGGCTACTGGCATATATAACTATTAAAATTCCTCACCCGTATGTCTTTTACATACTGCTCCGTGGCTTTGGTTAAACCATCTTGAGCAGCACGGAGGTGCACGTCTCCCGCATTAAAGGCATTCAACGCCTCTGGGGAGAAACACGCGTCACGAAGAACTGTCCGACGGCGCCTGTGATTCATGGCGCTCTCCACCTCAGACCTGGTGGCGGACAACCTGTCGGCATCCTCCGTTGGAGGAGCATCCGGCTCGCGCCTTGCGCTCGCCTCCCCCTCCGGACCAGGCATTGGAGCCTGGCTGGCAGAGGCTTGGTTGGCACCCTCTCCGGACTCAGTCCAGCGAGCGCTCTTTCTCCTGGAAGGATCATGAGCATTAATATACCTCCCAGGAGTCTTTCCCTTAAAAGACAATGGTGCACCATACCTTTGCGGCGACGTTTCGATTCGCGCCGCACTCCTCTTCTGCCTGCTAGGCCGCACTGACCTCGTTTGGTCAGTCGCGGCGGGCTCGGCTTCCCGCTATAAAGGCACCTCCTGCGAAGCACCATTGGTACACCGTGGTCAGAAATAAGCATTAAAAAGTAATGGTGTCAGGACTTCGGTCGTACTCACCTGGGAAGCCGGACATAAACCGGGGTAGTCAGCCGTAATGGCGACTAAAGCATTGTCTATGCTGAGCTGGTGGAACACCCCGTCAATCAATTCCACCTTTATGTCCGGATCCTCTTCGGAGGCCGGATAAAGGGATCTTCCCGGATCCTCGGGTTGTGGAGTTGGGCTTTCTATACCCTCCACATCCCGGCGCAGTTCATGCGTCGAAATCATAAAGTAAAATACTTATCTTTGAAAGCATGGATCAAATATATAAACGTCCGCTTACCCAGCTACGAGGGTTATTCATGGAGAATCCATTCAATGGACTCGTGCGGAGGAAGTCCTCCTTCTCCCCCTTGTACAAGCCGGACAGGATCTTCACCAGATCGGCGGCCGATCCCGGCCCCGTGCGGCTATGACAGGTGGCGTCATTCTCCCCGTTGAAATCCCACATGGGGTGGCCCCTATATTGGAGCGACTGCACCCCTCGCATAATGCATGTGGCCATGACTCCAATCATGGTTAATCCGGAATGGGCTAGTAACCGTATCCGGCCCATCAGATAGTGGACGCTCCTGTCATCTTCCCGTTGAGGGCTCCGTGGGTGCCAACTCAGGCATTTCTTCAGAGGAGCGTTGCTAAACTCCGGGAGGCCGATCCGAACTGGATCCGGTAGCGGGGCGTCTTCCATATAGAACCACTCTGAAGGCCAGTCTTCGGACGCCTTCTTTGGGGTTCCGGATAGATATCTGGTCCCGGCGATGCGCCATATTTCGGCTCCGCCCACTTGATATATCGACCCCTCGTGAGAACGGGGTACGAGGCAAAACAACCTCTTCCACAACGCAAAATGGGGCTCGATGCCCAAGAACAGCTCGCAAAGAGCTACAAAGCCCGCGATGTGCAAAATGGAGGCAGGCGTGAGGTGGTGAAGTTGGAGTCCATAGAACTCCAGGAGCCCCCGGAGAAACGGATGTATGGGAAATCCGAGTCCCCTTATTAAGTAGGGGACGAAGCATACCCGCTCTCCTTTGGAGGGATTGGGGACGCTCTCCGCCTGCTTCCCACCCTTGTAGGTGGCCAGTCCGGCTCGAACCGGAACCATAAAGGCTGGGGGAAGGTATCCCTCTGCTTGGAGCGTCACTAACTCGCTATGCGGGACTGAGCATCTCCTCCAATCTCCTAGCGGAGGACTGGGAGCACGAGAAGAGGAGCCGCGTCGACTATCCATGTTGGAATGGATTTTTTGTCAGATGCGCCTCGATGAGTACTTGCGGATGGAGGATGGTGTGATTTGGATCTGGATCCTTGCCTCTCTTATAGGCAGCTTATTCGTACAGCTAGGGGGTAAAACGTAAGAATACCCTGGCTTTTCACATTCATACAACACGTGGAAGAAGGCCATTACTGGACGTGGAAGCCGAGGAGCGCAACATTTATGAAGCAACCAGACACTATCCAGCAGACACATGGAACATGAAGGAGAACCCGCCTTGCAAACGCCGAAGACAATATATGCGCCGGACTCGTCGTCATTGAAGCCTGGTTCGGGGGCTACTGAGGGAGTCCTGGACTAGGGGGTGTCCGGATAGCCGAACTATCATCATCGGCCGGACTCCAAGACTATGAAGATACAAGATTGAAGACTTCGTCCCGTGTTCGGATGGGACTTTCCTTGGCGTGGAAGGCAAGCTTGGCGATACGGATATGTAGATCTCCTACCATTGTAACCGACTCTGTGTAACCCTAGCCCTCTCCGGTGTCTATATAAACCGGATGGCTTTAGTCCGTAGGACGAACAACAATCATACCATAGGCTAGCTTCTAGGGTTTAGCCTCCTTGATCTCGTGGTAGATCTACTCTTGTAACACACATCATCAATATTAATCAAGCAGGACGTAGGGTTTTACCTCCATCAAGAGGGCCCGAACCTGGGTAAAACATCGTGTCCCTTGTCTCCTGTTACCATCCGCCTAGACGCATAGTTCGGGACCCCCTACCCGAGATCCGCCGGTTTTGACACCGACAGCCGCCATCATCCACTTAAGTCAATAATCCGGCCATATCCTCCCGGTTTAACCAAGCTGGTTTGTTCATCCTCATAATTCAATCCTCCGGCTTAACAATCTGCATGTTGTGAATTGGATCTGTATAGCTTTTATCCTTGTATAGCGGTTTAAACAATAATTTGTAACTCGCCAGATATCTGTCGGTTTAATAACATCTTGAATCGCCTTGTGTAGGCCGTGCACTCAATCATGACCAAGACCGTTATGTCATGCGATTGGGTCCCATCCATTGTCACGGAGGCAATGCTCGAGGATTATGTCAAAATTGGTTTCTTACCGTCCAAAGACGTCATTCACTGGCGTGCTCCTAAACCGGATGAAACCAAACCTTGGCCGCAAGATGATGAAGTTATCGTTTTCACTAATCACATGAACTGGGGCTTCTCACTGCCCGGATCAAAATTCTTTTGTGTTGTTCTGCATTTTATGCAACTTTATCCTCAAGATATCGGGCCCAATTCCATTTCCAGTATTTGCAATTTCCAAGTCTTCTGTGAAGTATACCTTCAAGAAGAACCTAGTGTTGACCTCTTCAGAGAGTATTTTTACCTGAACCACCTGAATGAATTTACTGACGGTCCCAGCCAAGAACTTGGAGGGATCTCAATTCAGCGACGCAGAGATGTCATTTTCCCTTATGCTTCGCTTCCAAGCCATCCCAAAGATTAGAATCAAACCTGGTTCTACTGCAAAAATACTTCTCCTGCTGATGAAAATCCCTTACCAGGCTACTGTGACCAAAGCCTCAACCCGAAGCATTGTAACACCCCAAAAATTTAACCAGGTTTTAGTTATTAAAATTTTGCCAAGAGTTTAAAATTTTTGCATGCAAGTATATCTCTGTTGATTTCAAAACTTTTCTTTTAATATTAAGAATTTTTTCCCAAGTGGATCCTTCCAAAATATATTGGACTTATTTTCCCTCTCATTTAAAAAAAACATCTCTCAGTCAGGAGATTTATTTATAAAATTATTTCACCCTGAGCTTTATTCATTAAATGACTTGTTTTAAAATTTGGAGCTCTTTTTGAACTACAACCATTTGATATATTTAACTAAAAATTTCACCAAAATTTGGAGATATCATGTGATGTCTCTAAATTACTTTTGTGCAATAATATATTTCATTCATTGGATATTTTGAGTCCTACACCAAGTTTTCAAATCTGGTCCAGTGGGCAATTTTACACTACAACCTATTTAAATATTTATTTAAAACTTGTACCAAAATTAGGGGAGGTCAGTAGGAGCATATGATTCAACATTATGCAAAAACCTAGTGCTGTTCTTTAAAAATTTTGAGTCAATCAACCTCTTTTTCATTCTGGTCCAGCCTTGTGATTTCTACTGCAACCCTATTTAATTTTACTCCAAAGATCTTGTGTTTTCTCCTACTTGTAGACAGCCCTACCAAACCCCTAAGTCCAGGAGCATACACTCATTTGATCATTTTTGATTCATGAAATGATGCCAATTACTTCCTGTCCAGGAATGTAGTGTTGCAAAACTTGCACTAGCAAGTTTCCCCTTTTGTCCAAATAACCACACCACTCCCTCTTGCATCCAAAGAGACTTCAATCTGGAAGTTTTGGCCCCTCCAAGACCTTCCTAGATGCCTCTGGCATTTTGTCAAACACTCTGTGGGCATGAACAGTTTTGGCATGATTATAGGTTTGTGTGATGAACTTGTCCATCTGTCCAAACCATGTTGTCTAGTAGCCTACTAATGGTCTCCAACCCAGACCTGTGGATTTGCACTTGATCCCTAGCAGTTTTGGCCACCCTGGCATTTCATCAAACACCTTCTGTGCGTGCACTGGACGCGCCCAGAGCGCGCCAATTGCAGCCGCGCGCCCGAGCCGACACGCTGGTCCCCTTGGATTTTGGCCCGCTCTGCAGCACCTCGCCACGCACTACCCTCCTCACAGCAACGCGCCAAGCCACCCTGGCAGCCTACAGCGCCGCCGACAGAGCCTTTGGCGGCACACCGGCGGCCGCAGCGCACCTCTGCCGCGGTCGGCGCCGCCAAAGCCACCCGGGCTCACCACCTGCCCCAAGGAACAGCGCAAGCTTATCCTCCGCTCGTCGGCTAGCTCCCGTCGTCGCCACGATGCCCTGATGCTACAGGGAGGCGGTTCGCCATCATCCTTATCGCCGGCCGCCGCGGAACCGCCTTGCCTCGCCTATATAAGGACCCCCTAACTCATCCGAGCACGCATGCAACCTCAGTCCACCTCCCTAGTTTCCCCATGGCAGCCAATCGACCTAAGGAGGTCGTCTTCTTCATCTCCGGCAACTCCTGCCGCCGCCACTGTCCCGTCCATTCCAGCGCCACCAGGGCCTCTTCCTCCCATTTATCTTCACCAAGAACACCTCCTTCCTTCCAGGAACCCAACCCCCTACTTGATTTTGATCGGGAGCCATCGCCGCCACCATATCACTTTGTCACCGAAGCCCCCTCCGCCACGGAGCTCGCCGCCGGCGACTCCCTCCACCCCCGGCGACCCTGCGACCACCGGAAGGACCGCCTAGGAGTGGCGGATCCATCCCTGCACTCAGATGCCCGCGAAGAAACGCCGTTCGCCAGCGACGATCGCCGGAGCTCCGCCTCCTCTCGGGACAGAGGAAGGAGAGGGAGAAAGACTAGTCAAACCTGACTAGTGGGCCACCTAGGACCCACTGTCAGTGACCCCCGCTCGGTCCACGCGGAGTAAGTGGAAGCATAAAACTCGCGAGTACGTAACCCCTTCTTAGAAAGCGTATTCGTGGCTGAAGCGTTTTCTTTTGTTTTATTTTAAAAAACAGAATTTTACCAAAACTTTGACTGGTTATATCTTTTTAGATACAACTCCAAATGAAATGATTCTTTTTCCTACCTCTCTCAAATTTCACCTAGTTTATTTTAAGATTTATTTGAAAAAATTTCAGAACAACTTTTGGTGCTGTTTTTATTTTGTGTGTTAATTCTTTTATATTGCTAAAATAGGATTTTTGAAGAGAGGAGAAATGTTTCAAGTTTTGGAGTGCACCCTGCCTTTCCACACATTGAAGGCAAGCATTCTGAACCCCGGCATAATATTTTTGTGTGTTCGATGACACGTTCATAACATCACCTCACTTTGGAGAAACTTGTTATTTCATGTGATATGATCATATGCATGGGTGCATGTTATTGATTTCCATGCTGTTGGAAATGGACACACTTGTGATGATAATCACCCTCATGTGCCTTGCATGCATACCGGCAGGAACCCGGGAAAACCTCGGCCTTGGGTAGGCATGAGTTTGTCGCCGGTCTCCGTCGGGACGGTTATGTCTGGTATGGCATGGCAAGGTGATATGAGCGGTGACTCTGTTGGTTGAAATATATTCGTCATGCTAATCATGCAGGGAATACTTAAACCTCCTGAGTCGACCGTAGATCGAGTCTTGTGCCAGTAACCCCCATACTTGTTTCGTACTACCACTCGTCTCTACAGCAAGTAGAGTACGGTTCAGTAAGTTGTCAACCTCTTTCTAGCACACACCGTACAGAGAGGCCATGGTGGAAGATACCGGTTGTAGCTGGTAGGCAGGCCACCTGGTCCGGGGGCATGGGTGTTTCCGGTTGGGACCGAGAGGGGAGGCCACCCCTTAGAGCGCGCGATATAAATTTGATCCCATGCTACGCGAGGTTGTAGCCTCCCCACTTAGAGTTTGCTTAACAGGTGTCGTGGGTGATTCCAGACACGTGTGAGTTAAGCTGGTGTGTGCAAGTTAGGTGTGTTTTCAACAAAAAGGCCGTAGACGGAATTAGCCCCGATGGACTAAAGAAATCCGTTACTCGTGGGTAAAGAGTACACCCTCTGCAGAGATTAAACCTATTCGAATAGCCGTGTCCATGGTTAAGGATTACAGTCTGGGATGGGTCAAGTGTCGGTCTTAGCGTCGGTCTTCGGAGGTGAAACTGTTAACCAGAACTGGAATTACTACTTGTGACTTGTGATAACTATGATTATTATTATTGTTGACTAACCCGTGATATTATTGTTAATATCAAGTATCTCTGGGATGGTTCTACCTCCGGGATATTCACTATGATTGTTTATTTTAAAGCCCTTTATGTGGTGTCGCTCAGACGCCCGACTATGGCATTTCTTTTAAAGCCCTTTATGTGGTGTCGCTCAGACGCCCGACTGTGGCATTTCTTTTAAAGCCCTTTATGTGGTGTCGCTCAGATGCCCGACTGTGGCATTTCTTTTAAAGCCCTTTATGTGGTGTCGCTCAGACGCCCGACTGTGGCATTTCTTTTAAAG
>NC_041387.1:403049454-403105578 GCF_002162155.2 Triticum dicoccoides
TTGTGGTGTCGGTCAGACGCCCGACTGTGGCATTTCTTTTAAAGCCCTTTGCGTGGTGTCGCTCAGACGCCCGACTGTGGCATTTCTTTTAAAGCCCTTTATGTGGTGTCGCTCAGACGCCCGACTATGGCATTTCTTTTAAAGCCCTTTATGTGGTGTCGCTCAGACGCCCGACTGTGGCATTTCTTTTAAAGCCCTTTATGTGGTGTCACTAAGACGCCCGACTGTGGCTTTGCTTGTTATTTATTTCATAAATTTTAATACTACTATGTTATTGCAATTTTATAAATAACTTGCTTGCACGCATCAGAGATTTATTTATCTTTTGTGACTGACGTCATGAGCATAAAATATTTTCAGCACATCATTGTTATATTATACCTGTGTTCATAATGTTTGCGAGTACATTCAAAGTACTCACCGGCTTGTCCCTGGCTATTGTCTTGGCCAGATTTTCTTGCACGAAGAGGAGCGACGCGATGACAGCCCCGGAACCTAAGTAATGGAGATAGCAGCCTCGCGAAGATAGGAGTTAACCTGGTCAGCTCTTCCCGTGGGAAATGGAGTCCCATAGACACTGATGTTTCACAACCCGCTTCCGCCATCAACCACTAGAAACCATTTGTTGTACTCACAGGCCAGAATGGCCTTGTACTACATATTTTGTTTTCTGCTTGGAGTTTCTGTATCAAGTTGGAGCCTCATCAGCTAACAGTAATCCTGGGCCTGATGAGCACGACGGTCTTTTCTGGAAATTTATTACCCGGAAAACCGGTCGTGACAAGCATCCTCTTCCCGGCCGGCTTACCACTGCTGAACGGCCTTCTCAAAGGTTAGGGCATTATTGGGCAATGGATTAACTGGGATTGATCTGGTTTGATGCTGGGTATCTTGGAGGATCATACCTTTAAGCCGACGGCCCGGTTTAATGTGTACATATACTGGCGACACCAAAGATCCACTGCGTTACAGTTCAACACGTTTGACTGACAAAGCCATCAATGAAATGACCAAGACTCTTCTCAATGAAAGCTTGGAGAGCTGCAACAGAGTGGGTCTGAATCTCTTCTACACACTTAACCCGGCACCGGAGGTAAGTCTGTCCGGTTTATATACTTTACTTCATTGTTCATAGAATTTGGAAATCCCCAACCTTTATTATAATCTTTCTCAGGCTGGATCCACTTTCTGGGATAAGAGATATGATGAAAAAGGCGCCAAGAAGGCTAGGGTGAAGACCAAATCCATGTAGAAGAACAAAAAGAAATTCACTGCTTCTGACACGTTTAACGTGGATGAAGATGAAGAGTCGGAGGTAGAACTTGATTCCCTTGGCTCCTTTTCCCTCCATCTTATTGACACTAATTGCTATCAGGACGACGCGGAGAACAGCCAGGCAGTTGATGACGAGGTAACCGTTATTTCCTCCGACTTAGAGCCCTTGCCAAGACAGAAAATTCGACGCGTGATCCGGAAAGTAAGGCTTTCTCACCTTTTAGCTCACATGGATCCCAACTTTATTTTGAAGCAACAATAGCATGAGAACCGGCGCAGAACCCAGACCAGTGGAGGCGGAGAACTTTCCTCCGGTTTACCTAACACGCCAGCCCCACGCAAACGCCGGAATGAGGTATTCAAAAATTCCGACTCTTATTTATTTTAAAACAGGCATTATTCATCCAGTACTTCATGCTTATGACTCAAATTACCAGGGGACCTCTCACTCTTTGCCCAGCGATTCATCTCAGACTCTACTTCCGCCTTTCAAGACTGCCCCTGGGTACCAACTTTAATTTGTGTTTTTCAACATCTCTAAATTCATATTGACTTCCCGAATCCTCTTGCAGTGGGAAAGCAAAGCCTAGCAAAAAGGCCAAAGTGAACAATCCCACAGAAGACCCCAAGCCTCATGAACCGGAAAAGCAAGCACCAATTTCTGAGGCCTTCGTGCAACAACCGGATGATCCTGCTGACGACCCACCACCAGAAAATCGTGGTACCTCTGCTGATCCTATGGTTGCTAATCCCTTGGTTGCTGAACCGCCGAGCCCAACTAAGCCTCCAAAACCAAACATTGAGGAAGTTGTGGTCACTGGCACTTGTTTTCAAGAACCGGGGAACCCTGTTGCTCTGGTTAAACATTCTGCCAAGGAAGGACTAATCGAGAGGCGCAAGGTCAAATTTGACATTGCCAATTACTCACATCTGAACATTATTGAAATCCTCTCTGGCTATCTTAATCAAGTACACAACAGCCGTGATCTTGAGATTGACATTGTTAAGCACATGCATCAGAAACATGAGGTATTAACTCTTGCTCTCATATGAGATATATTCCTCTAGCCCCCAAGTCTACTGGATATGATAGAATAAAATATATTGTAGACTTGTTAGATAGCCTTTTAGCTATGCATCTGAGTCAGAACCTATAGCCCCCAAGGTCCGGCTTAAACTATTAAGTTAAACCGGTCCTTCAGTTAATAATTATCAACCTTGCATCTGTAGTCCCTAAGGGCCGGTTGATTCTATCAGAATAAACCGAGACTTATCACTTGATAAAAAATCTCATCTAGTCATCCTTGCAAACCGAGCAAACTTTGATAAATGATGAACCGGGATCATCTGTCATTGCATCATAAAACAAGCTTTGCATCCATTAGCTCCCAAGTGCCAAGTGTTGTTTCTTGCAAAGGGCTTGAGACTTATCAATATATATATAACTCCATAAAGAAACTTTCTGCACCCATTAGCCCCCAAGTGCCAAGTGCTATTGCTTGCAAAGGGCTTGGGACTTATCAATATATATTGTTTCATAATTGTTCATATTTGTTTGGACTTTTTCTTTCAGGAAGCATCCAATCAATTCCAATCTCGGCTGACTGACTTGAAAACCCGACTTGAAACACAAGAAGCTGAGACCCGGAAGGCTAACTCCAAGTTCAAGTTTAGCTTGGATGAAAATGAAAAGCTCAAGACTGATTTTAACACTGAGAAAGCCGCCTGGGCTGAAGAGAGGGTTGCCCTGATCCAAAGGGCTGAGAAAGTTGAGGCCTCATTGGAGGAGGTCACAATCGAACTCACCGGCTTAAAGCATCATATCAACCAGATGACCTTTGCTATTTTCGGTAAGATCTGTTTATATCATAATGACTTTTCGCTCTTCATGTTATAGACCGCCAAGTGACTTAATCATAATACGCCATGCAGGTCCCAGAAGCAACAATCTTGGGAAGGAGATGCTAACAAAGCTCAAGGCGGTTTATACACTAGTAGAACAACTATACACCGGAGCTCAACGCACAATAGCCACCATCTCCCCAAGTAAACAAACACCATATCTTCTCAGCAATGTGTTAAGCAGCCTTTCTATCTTGCCAGCCAGAATTGAAGAAAACAAGTGGTTGGCTGCTAGAGCCGGTGCCATAACATCTTTAAGCCGGGCGAAGGCATGGCAATCAGAATTAGACCCGGCCGAGCTAGCCACTGGTTGTCCCAGTTTAAAAGAGGACGGGTATCCTTTTGATAAGAAAGATTTTGCTGCCTGTGTGAAGGAGATGCGTCCTTTAGCGAGCCTGCTTGCTGGAGAAACAAATCTGTCTAAGTATCAGGCAGCTTATGCCGCAGATAACCAGAAAATGCCCACGCCGGCTTACAAGATTGCCGATCTTATCCATCCAATCCATAAGCATACTTTTGCCCCGGAAATCGATCTGTCTGAGCTTATTGATGACGACGCTGAATTTCAAGCCTTGACTGGTATCAATTGGTCATCACATGACTTCTAGATGGTGGAGGGAGAAGACGAACCGACACGGGATGACCCGGAAGCTTCAAGCTACCAGGACTAGTAGAACTGAGCTGCTAGAAGGTTCTTTACTTGCACCATCAGGGACTACTTGAAAAAACACTCCATTTGGGCTCACAGAGCCATGTAATAGGCTAGTTAAATACTGATATGCCGTGCCATCGTGCACGTTTTGTTTGCATAACACTGTTGATCCATCATGGGAAGATCTGCCACTTATGCTTTATGATATCATCCATTATGCAGGTCAGGTTTATCGTTTCATCCTCCATATAAACAGATAACAAGTGCCCTGGCGGTTTACCCCAGGGCAGGTCACGATACCCCATATAAAAACCACTGAGGACTAAATAGTCCATAATCAGGGCCGGTTTGTCAAAACCTCATATAACAAAATAAATGTCGGTGTACAAAAGTATGGGTACTTCTGTATCCCTTACTTGTGCACGAACGGTCGCAACCACCCCTACAGCAACGCTTGGCGAGGAAGAGGAAGACAACAGAAGGCAAGACAGGTACAAAGAATATCAAGACAGCTGCCCAGAGTAGCAAGCAGCAAGAGGCAAGCAGGGCCACGCCCGACAACAAACCTTGCCAAGGCAACCTGTGAGGCCCCCGGCAAGACCCTTGCCGGGGCAGCTTGCAAAGAGACCAGTGATACGTCTCCGTCGTATCTATAATTTTTTATTGTTCCATGCCAATATTCTTCAACTTTCATATACTTTTGGCAACTTTTTATACTATTTTTGGGACTAACATATTGATCCAGTGCCCAGTGCCAGTTCCTGTTTGTTGCATGTTTTATGTTTTGCAGAAAACCAATATCAAACGGAATCCAAATGGGATAAAAACGAACGAAGAATTATTTTGGAATATTTGGGATTTTCCGGAGGAAGAATCAACGTGAAACAGTGTCCGAGGTGGCCACGAGACAGGGGGGCATGCCCTCCCCCCTGGGTGCGCCTGGCACTCTCGTGGGCCACCCGTAAGGCAGTTGACGCTCTTCTTTTGACGCAAGAAAGCTAATTTTATGAGAAAAATCTGGGCGAAAGATTCACCCCAATCGGAGTTACGGATCTCCGGATATAAAAGAAACGGTGAAGGGGCAGAATCTGGGAACACAGAAACAGAGAGATAGATCCAATCTCCGAGGGGCTCCCGCCCCTCCCACGCCTTGGGAGCCAAGGACCAGAGGGGAAACCCTTCTCCCATCTAGGGAGGAGGTCATGGAAGAAGAAGAAGAAGGGAGGCCCTCTCCCCCTTGCTTCCGGTGGCGCCGGAGCGCTGCCGGGGGCCATCATCATCACCACGATGTTCACCAACACCTCCGCCATCTTCACCAACATCTCCATCACCTTCCACCATCTATATTCAGCGGTCCACTCTCCCGCAACCCGCTGTACCCTCTACTTGAACATGGTGCTTTATGCTTCATATTATTATCCAATGATGTGTTGCCATCCTATGATGTCTGAGTAGATTTTCGTTGTCCTATCGGTGATTGCTAAATTGCTATGATTGGTTTGAGTTGCATGTTTTATTATTGGTGTTGTCCTATGGTGCTCTCCGTGTCGCGCAAGCATGAGGGATTCCCGCTGTAGGGTTTGCAATATGTTTATGATTTGCTTATGGTGGGTGGCGTGAGTGACAGAAGCACAGACTCGAGTAAGTAGGTTGTTTGCGTATGGGATAAAGGGGACTTGATACTTTAATGATATGGTTGGGTTTTACCTTAATGATCTTTAGTAGTTGCGGATGCTTGCTAGAGTTCCAACCATAAGTGCATATGATCCAAGAAGAGAAAGTATGTTAGCTTATGCCTCTCCCTCAAATAGAATTGCAATAGTGATTACTGGTCTAGTAACGTAGTCAATTGCTTAGGGACAATTTCACAACTCCTACCACCACTTTTCCACACTCGCTATATTTACTTTATTGCTCCTTTATCTAAACAGCCCCTAGTTTTTATTTACGTGTTCTTTATTATCTTGCAAACCTATCCTATCACACCTACAAAGTACTTCTAGTTTCATACTTGTTCTAGGTAAAGTGAACGTCAAGCATGCGTAGAGTCGTATCAGTGGCCGATAGGACTTGAGAGAGTATTTGTTCTACCTTTAGCTCCTCGTTGGGTTCGACACTCTTACTTATCAAAAGAGGCTACAACTATCCCATATACTTGCGGGTTATCAAGACCTTTTTCTGGCGCCGTTGCCGGGGAATCATAGCATGGGGTGAATATTCTCGTGTGTGCTTGTTTGATTTATCACTAATTAATTTTTATTTGTTGTCCTTAGTTGTTTTCTATCTTTAGTTATGGGTAGGAAACGCAAGATACCAAAAAAGTTGTACCTACTACACCAATGGTTGAAGAACCACTCAAAATCTATCACACTCCTGAAGCTTTTTACTTGGATCATCTTCGATCCCTTTGTGCTCGTGCTGAAACCCCAACTAGCTTAGTTGAGGGCAAATCTTTAGATGAGCATGCTTGTTATGTGCGACACCGTATATCTGAAAAAGGGAAACTTTTATTGGATCAAATTCATCGTTTGCAATGCTATACTTGGAATTTATGTGAAATATATGATATTACTTGTTGTTCTAAAAACCCTAAGAAATACCTTCCCTACCAATGTGAGTTTATTGATAATGCAATCATATCTTCGTATGCTAAGGGTGTTTATAATTACTATGATGTTCAACAAATTGAAGAATTTGTTGCTTTTAAGGGTGCTTATGAAATTGCTTCTTTGATTGAAAAGTATGATGCCACTCTTTACAAATCTGAAAATTTTGCCATACTTGAATATTGCTATGATAATTATGCTTCTAATGCCTATGTTAAACTATATATTGAGGACTACTCCGCTGTCCAAGAAGAGACTAATATTTTGCAGGAAGCTATGGAAGAAGAAATTGATGAAACTGTGAGCTCATTGGATGAAAAAGATGATGAGGAGAGCGAAGAACAAAAGGAGGAAGAGCAGATTGATCACCCGTGCCCACCTTCTAATGAGAGCAACACTTCAACTCATACATTGTTTAATTCCCCTTCGTGCTTACCGAAGGATGATTGCTATGATGATTGCTATGATCCCGTTGATTCTCTTGAAATATCCCTTTTTGATGATGCTTGCTATGCTTGTGGCCAAGATGCCAATATGAATTATGCTTATGGAGATGAACTTGCTATAGTTCCTTATGTTAAACATGAAATTGTTGCTATTGCACCCACGCATGATAGTCCTATTATCTTTTTGAATTCTCCAAACTACACTATATCGGAGAAGTTTGTGCTTATTAAGGATTATATTGATGGGTTGCCTTTTACCATTGCACAGGATGATTTTGATGAATGTAATATGCATGTGCTTGCTGCTCCTACTTGCAATTATTATGAGAGAGGAACTATATCTCTGCCTCTTTATGTTTCCAATATGCTAAAATTGCAAGAAGCTGTTTATACTATGCATTAGCCTTTACTTGGTGTGCATGAATTGTTCTTTTATGACATGCCGATGCATAGGAAGAGAGTTAGACTTCATTGTTGCATGATATATGTTACTTTGTGCTCACTACTAAATTGCAAATCATTGTTAATTAAAATTGGCTTTGATATACCTTGGGATCCTGGTGGATTCATTACTTGAGCACTAAATGCCTAGCTTAATGGCTTTAAAGAAAGCGCTGCCAGGGAGACAACCCGGAAGGTTTAGAGAGTCATTTATTTCTATTGAGTGCTTTTATATAGTTAAAAAACAACAAAAAATAAAGACGGTAACCTAAAACTTTTCAAAAAGGAAAGTGAAAGTGAGAAAGACAAGCATTGTTGAAGTGGGAGAGCTCCTTGAACTTTGTTCATGCTCACGGAAACTTTGTGAATCTTAATTACAGAAACTTTTCAACAAAAATAATTATCCCCTTGTACAATTCCAGTGTATTATAAAAATAATGTGCCAAGGTTTGCCTTTAGGATGTTTACAATGCTTGTTGGTTTGTACGGTGCAGGACAGAAACTTTGGCTGAAGTGCGCGATTTTACATTTTTAACAGGAGAGTCAAACGGTTCTGATTCTTTTTGCAATGTCTTTCTGTACAACTTGTTTATTTTTCCTAATTTTGGTAGAAGTTTTGGGATACCAGAAGTATGGTGGATGTTCAGATTGCTACAGACTGTTCTGTTTTTGACAGATTCTGTTTTTGATGCATAGTTTGCTTGTTTTGATGAATCTATCAATTTATATTAGTGGATTAAGCCATGGAAAAGTTATATTACAGCAGACACAATGCAAAAACAAAATATGAATTGGTTTGCTACAGTACTTAGAGTAGTGATTTGCTTTATTATACCAACGGATCTTACCGAGTTTTCTGTTGAAGTTTTGTGTGGATGAAGTGTCTAATCGAGGATGTCTCGATATGAGGAAAAGGAAGAGAGGCAAGAGCTCAAGCTTGGGGATGCCCGAGGCACCCCAAGTAAATATTCAAGGAGACTCAAGCGTCTAAGATTGGGGATGCCCCGGAAGGCATCCCCTCTTTCTTCAACAAGTATCGGTATGTTTTCGTATTCGTTTTGTTCATGCGATATGTGCAAGTCTTGGAGCGTCTTTTGCATTTAGTTTTCACTTTTCTTTTATGCACCATGCTGGTATGAGATACTCCTTGGTTTATTTATAAAATGCTCATTGCACTTCACTTAAATCTTTTGAGTGTGGCTTTATAGAATGCTTCATGTGCTTCACTTATATCATTTGAAGTTTGGATTGCCTGTTTCTCTTCACATATAAAACCGCCATTTGTAGACTTTTGCTTCACTTATATTTGTTAGAGTGTGGGAATATCTTTTGTAGAAAGAATTAAACTTTCTTTCTTAACTTATATCAATTTAGAGAGATGACAGGAATTGGTCAATCACATGGTTAGTCATAAAATCCTACATAAACTTGTACATCGCTGAATATGATATGTTTGATTCCT
Source organism: Triticum dicoccoides (assembly GCF_002162155.2). Lineage (NCBI taxonomy): Eukaryota > Viridiplantae > Streptophyta > Magnoliopsida > Poales > Poaceae > Triticum > Triticum dicoccoides. The sequence goes on from NC_041387.1 coordinate 403,058,239, forward strand.
TGCAATAGTTTTGTGATATAAAGATGGTGATATTAGAGTCATGCTAGTGGGTGGTTGTGGACTGTAGAGACACTTCTGTTGAGGTTTGCAAGTCCCGTAGCATGCACGTATGGTAACCGTTGTGTGACAAATTTGAAGCATGGGGTGTTTCCTTGATTGTCTTCCTTATGAGTGGCGGTTGGGGATGAGGGATGGTCTTTTCCTACCAATCTATCCCCTTAGGGGCATGCGTAGTAGTACTTTGCTTCAAGGGCTAAAAAACTTTTGCAACAAGTATATGAGTTCTTTATGACTAATGTGAGTCCATGGATTATACGCACCTTTACCTTTCCATCATTGCTAGCCTCTTCGATACCGTGCATTGCCCTTTCTCACCTTGAGAGTTGGTGCAAACTTCGCCGGTGCATCCAAACCCCGTGATATGATACACTCTATCACACATAAGCATCCTTATATCTTCCTCAAAACAGCCACCATACCTACCTATTATGGCATTTCCATAGCCATTCCGAGATATATTGCCATGCAACTTCCATCATCATATACATGACTTGAACATTCATTGTCATATTGCCTTGCATGATCGTAAGATAGCTAGCATGATGTTTTCATGGCTTGTCTGCTTTTTGATGTCATTGCTATGCTAGATCATTGCACATCCCGGTACACCGCCGAAGGCATTCATATAGAGTCATATCTTTGTTCTAGTATCGAGTTGTAATATTGAGTTATAAGTAAATAAAAGTGTGATGATCATCATTATAAAGCATTGCCCCATGAAAAAAAAGAAAAAAAGAAAAAAAAAGAAAGGCCAAAGAAGCCTAAATAAAAAAAAGGGGGCCAAAGAAGCCCACCCAAAAAAAAGAAGAAGAAAAAAAGAAAGAAAAGGGGCAATGTTACTATCCTTTTACCACACTTGTGCTTCAGAGTAGCACCATGTTCTTCATATAGAGAGTCTCCCATGTTGTCACTTTCATATACTAGTGGGAATTTTTCATTACAGAACTTGGCTTGTATATTCCAACGATGGGCTTCCTCAAATGCCCTAGGTCTTCATGAGCAAGCAAGTTGGATGCACACCCACTTAGTTTTCAGTTTGAACTTTCATACACTTATAGCTCTTAGTGCATCCGTTGCATGGCAATCCCTACTCCTCGCATTGACATCAATTGATGGGCATCTCCATAGCCCGTTAATTAGCCGCGTCGATGTGGGACTTTCTCCCTTTTTTGTCTTCTCCACATATACCTCCACCATCATATTCTATTCCACCTATAGTGCTATATCCATGGCTTGCGCTCATGTATTGCGTGAGGGTTGAAAAAGCTGAAGCGCGTTAAAAAGTATGAACCAATTGCTCGGCTTGTCATCGGGGATGTGCACGATGGGAGCATTTTGTGTGACGAAAGTGAAGCATGGCCAAACTATATGATTTTGTAGGGATAAGCTTGCTTTGGCCTTGTTGTTTTGAAAAGACATGATTGCTTTATTAGTACGCTCGAAGTATTATTGTTTTTTATGTCAAATGATAGACTATTGCTTTGAATCACTCGTATCTCAATATTCATCCCATGATTAGAAATATGATCAAGATTATGCTAGGTAGCATTCCACATCAAAAAATTATCTTTTTTATCATTTACCTACTCGAGGATGAGCAGGAATTAAGCTCGGGGATGCTGATACGTCTCCATCGTATCTATAATTTTTGATTGTTGCATGCCAATATTCTTCAACTTTCATATACTTTTGGCAACTTTTTATACTATTTTTGGGACAAACATATTGATCCAGTGCCCAGTGCCAGTTCCTGTTTGTTGCATGTTTTATGTTTCATAGAAAACCAATATCAAACGGAATCCAAACGGGATAAAAACGAACGGAGAATTATTTTGGAATATTTGGGATTTTCCGGAGGAAGAACCAACGCGAAACAGTGTCCGAGGTGGCCACGAGACAGGGGGGCGCGCCCTCCCCCTGGGCGCGCCTGGCACTCTCGTGGGCCACCCATAAGGCAGTTGACGCTCTTCTTTTGCCGCAAGAAAGCTAATTTTATGAGAAAAATTTGGGCGAAAGATTCACCCCAATCGGAGTTACGGATCTCCGGATATAAAAGAAACGGTGAAGGGGCAGAATCTGGGAACGCAGAAATAGAGAGATAGATCCAATCTCGGAGGGGCTCTTGCCCCTCCCACGCCATGGGAGCCAAGGACCAGAGGGGAAACCCTTCTCCCATCTAGGGAGGAGGTCATGGACGAAGAAGAAGAAGAAGGGGGGCCCTCTCCCCCTTGCTTCTGGTGGCGCCGAAGCGTTGCCGGGGGCCATCATCATCACTGCGATCTTCACCAACACCTCCGCCATCTTCACAAACATCTCCATCACCTTCCCCCATCTATATTCAGTGGTCCACTCTCCCGCAACCCACTGTACCCTCTACTTGAACATGGTGCTTTATGCTTCATATTATTATCCAATGATGTGTTGCCATCCTATGATGTCTGAGTAGATTTTCGTTGTCCTATTGGTGATTGATGAATTGCTATGATTGGTTTGAGTTGCATGTTTTATTATTGGTGCTGTCCTATGGTGCTCTCTGTGTCGCGCAAGCATGAGGTATTCCCGCTATAGGGTTTGCAATATGTTTATGATTTGCTTATGGTGGGTGGCGTGAGTGACAGAAGCACAGACCCGAGTAAGTAGGTTGTTTGCGTATGGGATAAAGGGGACTTGATACTTTAATGCTATGGTTGGGTTTTACCTTAATGATCTTTAGTAGTTGCGGATGCTTGCTAGAGTTCCAATCATAAGTGCATATGATCCAATAAGAGAAAGTATGTTAGCTTATGCCTCTCCCTCAAATAGAATTGCAATATTGATTACCGGTCTAGTAACGTAGTCAATTGATTAGGGACAATTTCACAACTCCTACCACCACTTTTCCACACTCGCTATATTTACTTTATTGCTTCTTTATCTAAACAGCCCCTAGTTTTTGTTTACGTGTTCTTTATTATCTTGCAAACCTATCCTATCACACCTACAAAGTACTTCTAGTTTCATACTTGTTCTAGGTAAAGCGAACGTCAAGCGTGCGTAGAGTCGTATCAGTGGCCGATAGGACTTGAGAGATTATTTGTTCTACCTTTAGCTCCTCGTTGGGTTCGACACTCTTACTTATCGAAAGAGGCTACAACTATCCGGTATACTTGCGGGTTATCAACCAGCAAGGCCACCCCCCCTTGGACTTGAGAGCTCTGACACCATCGACAATGTTAAAGACCTTGAAGAGCACATTGTCGGTGTCAAAACCGGCGGATCTCGGGTAGGGGGTCCCGAACTGTGCGTCTAAGGCTGATGGTAACAGGAGGCGGGGGACACAATGTTTACCCAGGTTCGGGCCCTCTCGATGGAGGTAATACCCTACTTCCTGCTTGATTGATCTTGATGATATGAGTATTACAAGAGTTGATCTACCCCGAGATCATAGAGGCTAAACCCTAGAAGCTAGACTATGATTATGATTGTTGGCCTCCTACAGACTAAACCCTCCGGTTTATATAGACACCGGAGGAGGCTAGGGTTACACAGAGTCAATTACAGAGAAGGAGATCTACATATCCGAATTGCCAAGCTTGCCTTCCACACAAAGGAGAGTCCCACCCGGACACGGGACGAAGTCTTCAATCTTGTATCTTCATAGTCCAATAGTCCGGCATAAGTACATAGTCCGGCTGTCTGAGGACCCCCTAATCCAGGACTCCCTTAGTAGCCCCTGAACCAGGCTTCAATGACGATGAGTCCAACGCGCAGATTGTCTTTGGCATTGCAAGGCGGGTTCTTCTCTAAATCCAGAGTACCTGTTGTAATGAGTAGTGTCTGGCTTCCCAATAATGTTGCACTCCTCGGCTTCTATATTTTAATAATGGCAATCTCCACATGTCGAGCGAATGCGAGAAGTCGGGGCATTTTTACATTTGCCACCCTGACCATGTAAGTAGATCGTCTATTAAAGAGACGGGGATCCTAAGATCCAAATCACACCATCTTCCCCCAGTGAGTATTCATCAGAGCACGCCTGAAAAAAGCCATCCCATCATGGTCGGCCATCACAGCTCCTCCTCTCGCTCCCGTAACACTAAGCCAGGCGATTGGGAGAAGTGTTCTGTCCCCCACAACCGATTGGTAGAGTTGCGGATCTAGGGGTTTCTCCCGCCTGCATACATGATCCCCGTCCGAGCCGGACTAGCCACTTACAATGGCGGGGAGCAAGCGGAGAGTTCTCCCAACCCATACAGGGGGGAGTAGGTATGCCTGGTCCCCTACTTGCTGAGGGGCCTCGGATTTCCAATCCATCCATTCCTTCGCGGGCTCCTGGAGTACTACGGCCTCCAGCTGCATAACTTCACTCCTGCCTCCATACTACACATCGCCGGCTAAGTCGCCCTTTGCGAGCTATTTCTGGGCTGCGAAGCTCATTTCGAGCTATGGAAGAGGCTATTCTGCCTCGTACCCCGCACTCAGGAGGGGTTAATATATCAAGTGGGCGGAGCCGAAATATGGCACATCGCCGGGACCGGATACCTGTCCGGTACTCCGAAGAAGACATCTGAAGATTGGCCTTCGGAGTGGTTTTATATGGAGGACGCCCCCCTTCCGGACCCTATTCAGATGGGCCTTCCTGAGTTTGCTAATGCCCCGTTGAAGAAACGCCACAGCTGGCGCCCCCGGAGCCCCCAGGAGGAAGATAACAGAGAGGTCCTTTACCTGATGGGCAAGATAAAAACGCTTGTCAAATCAGGACTGACAATAATCGAGGTTATGTCAATATGTATAATGCGGGGGGTGCAGCCACTTTAGTATCGGGGGAAACCCATGTGGCACTTCAATGGAGAATATGATGCCTCCCGCTGTGGTCGTAAAGGTCCGGACTCCGCCATCGCTCTGGCGAAAATACTGTCCGGTTTGTACAAAGGAGAAGAAGAGGAGTTTATCCGTATTAAGCCACGGGATGGATTCTCCATGTACAACCCCCTAGCTGGGTGAGCTGCTATCTTTTACTCCAGTCATTCCTGCATTTTTCATCACAAATATTTACCTTGCTAATTCATAGCAGGAACTGCGAAAAGCTGTGAGGGAGGTCCACAACCCGTCTCCACAGCCAGAGGTCCCCGACCGGGCCCTCGACCCCAGACTCGAAGAAGATCCGGGCGTATTTGTGGAGCTCATTGACAGGACGTTCTATCAGCTAAGTTGTGATGGTGCCTTGGTGGCCATCATAGCTGATTACCCTGGCCTACTCCCTGCATCGCATGTAAGTAAAACCGGAGTCCCAACTTCCGAGAAGGATCCCTTCTTTGCGCCTTACCCACCGCACATGTATTGCGTCTTACAAGGAAGGCCATCGGGGCGCCATGCCGAACCCGCGGTGACTCGTCAACAAGGGGCACCGAAGCCGTGTAGGATCAAAAGAAAGGCGGTCAGGACCGAGACGCTGTTGCAGAGGTATGATTAAAAACCTGCTCCGTGATTATCATCTTTAAAATATAATAATGTCCGTGGTTCCTGGCAGAAAAAACGCTCGTCGGACTGTGTCCGGAGAGCCTGTCGGCCAAGCCTCCACCAGCCGGACTCCAGAGCCGGACTTAGGGACAGAGTAACGCGGGGACAACAACGGATGGTCCTCCTATAGAGGATGCGGATAGACTGTCTGCTTCGAATTCCGAAGTGGAGAGCGCCATGAATCACAGGCGTCGCCGGGCCGTACTCCGCGACCCTAATTTCTCTGAAGAGGCATTCAATGCCTTCAACTCGGGAGATGCGTACATCCGAGCTGCTCAAGATGGCCTTGCCAGAGCCACGGACCAGTATGTAAAGGATATACAGGTAAGAAAATCTGATAATTATGTATATCATTAGCCCCTGAGACTTGAAACAGTTGGCACAACTGATTTAAGGATCATTGTATGCATAGGTTCTTACGGAGAAGGATACCCAGTTGTCTCAAGAGCTGGAGGAGTGCAAAGCCCAGCTATGGGCCGCAGTTGCCAGAAAGGAGGAGTCCAAGAAGACCTCATCTGGTAATACTTGTCTTGATCAAAAAGAATGTAATGACATGTACCAATTAATATTCGGCATGAGTGCAAATCTAACAATAAATTCTGCAGACAATGCCGAAGGTAATCCGAACATTGTACCGGGGGATGAGCAACATGCTCAACGACAGTTAGAGGCTGGCGAGCGTGTGCTTACACGGGTTATTCGAGAGAAAAATGATCTCCAGGATGCCCATACCCGGCTGGGCATTGAACTAAAGGATGCTCGGGCCCAACTTGCTGACTTCGTGAAGGAGAATAAGAGGCTTCGACGCGGCATTTTTAGTAAGTGCTCAAAGGAACCTTTATACAGTTCGGTGAAGAAGCGGGCTAACAGAGTTGTATCTGTAGGTATACTGACAGGTCGCCCCGAAGAGGAGATGCCCGGATCCGTAGGCGATCCTTTGCAAGAGCTTTCACAACTGCATGAGCAAGCTCGGCAGGTGATGCAGGGTATAACCCAGGCCTTGTGGCCATCCGCCTCCCTGCCAGGAGGCATGGAGGAGCTTGTAGAGATGCTCAAGGGAGCGCGGCGGCGCTTCCAATTATGGAAGATATCAGCCTGCCGACAAGGTGCGAGGGAAGCCTGGGCCATGGTGAAAACATGGTACACCAAGGTTGACCCGAATCACATGGCCGAGGTCGGACCTGTAGGGTCAGATGGGAAACAGATCCCCGTTAGTATGGTATATGACCAGGTAGGCTTAGCCGCAAAGTATTCCCAATAGGATTGTAGGCTAGATAGCCTGTTGGATGGTATAGAAGAAGAATTTAGTCAGTCTAAGTGATTGTGTACTTCGAATGACATATTTTGTCCCTAGTCGGATTGTAAATCATTTTTCATGGCAGACCTCTTTTCGCTTCAACCTCCGGACCCGACAGTCCGGAGTGTATCCGAATACCCGCTCGGTTATGTAAAAACTGGGGTACGCGTGGAAACCAGGCGTAGGGGTCATAAGTGCTTGAACATACAAGTACCCAACTAGCTATGTTATATTACATGGATAGTAAGAAACATCTTCCAGGGAGAATAGTTTCGTTACGGGTTCCTTTCCCTGGGCACGCATGCATTAATGTGCATGTCCGAACTATGAAAAGAGATGCAGGATATAAACATCTGGGGGCATGTATTGTGATAGTAAGAAACATCTTTTGTTCACCGACCAAATATTCCCTTAAGAACGCTAGCTTTCGGCTTCATCCAGTCTGAGGTACACATCCGGCTGATCCGGCAGTAACAATCGCAGAGGTGCTCCCCTTATGCCCTAGCCGAACTAACGGGAACATAGGGCATAAACACAGGAGCCAGGCAACCCAGCTTGGCCAAAACTTAAGTCATATCGATGCATATAATGGCGAAAAATGGTACATATGGGGAACCGACACATATGTAATGGGCATAAAGCCCGGGAGGTAATTATATTAAGCTTCTGTATAAGAAGCCCCCAGGTATATTGAGCGTGCATAGTGCGGCAAGAGTGTGTAGTCGAGCCACACTTGAGGCTTATAAGGCTATAAAAAGGAAAGAAGAAGAAAGAAAGAAAGTGGATATAACTTAAAAAAAGGCGGATGTAAGGAGACGAACACAGAGTTCGACACTAGGCGTAGAATCTTCAGAGTCTGGCCGCGTTCCATGGGTTTGGCTCGAGTCGATTATCAGATACATCACGCAGACGGTACGCCCCTCCGATGAGAACTTTATCAATGATGAAGGGACCCTCCCACTTGGGCTTGAGCTTGTACTTTTTCTTCTCCGGTAGGCATAGAACGAGTTCTCTAATGTTATAAGTTTTGGCCCGTACTTCTCTACTTTGAGACCTTCGAGCCTGTTGCTGATAGAATGCGGAACTGGCCTTTGCGACGTCACGCTCCTCCCCCAGGGCATCTAAACTGTCCTGCCGATCAAGCTCGGCTTCTCTCTCTTCGTATGTGCGCACTCAAGGTGAGTCATGAATGATATCGCAGGGTAATACCGCCTCTGCGCCGTACAACATAAAAAATGGTGTGTATCCGGTAGTGCGATTAGGCGTGGTCCGCAGTCCCCATAGTATGGAGTCGTGCTCCTCGACCCAGTGCGTATCTGATTCCTTCAAGGATCGCACTAGTCTGGGTTTGATGCCGCTCATAATAAGACCATTTGCTTGTTCGACTTGACCGTTTGTTTGGGGGTGATAGACGAAGGCATAATCTAGCTTAATGCCCATGTTGCCGCACCAAGTTTTCACCTCATCGGTTGTGAAGTTGGAGCCGTTATCGGTGATGATGCTGTGGGGGACACCGTAATGGTGTACGACCTCGGATATGAAGTCTATCACTGGTCCGGACTCGACCGTTTTAACTAGTTTGGCTTTTATCCATTTGGTGAATTTATCCACCATGACCAACAAGTATTTTTTCTTATGGCTTCCTCCTTTAAGGGGTCCGACCATATCGAGCCCCCAGACCGCAAAGGGCCAAGTTATGGGGATTGTTTGGAGAGCGGTAGGTGGCATATGGCTTTGGTTCGCAAAAAGCTGGCAATCGACGCAATGTTGGATGAGGTCCTGTGCATCTGCTCGGGCTGTCGGCCAGTAGAAACCTGTACGGAAGGCCTTGCTTACAAGGGCCCGAGCGGCGGCGTGGTGGCCTCCGAGTCCATCATGAATTTCGGCCAGTAGCTGCCGTCCTTCCTCTTCGGAGATGCACCTTTGGAGCATTCTGGTCGCGCTTTTCTTATAAAGCTCTCCCTCGTGAACATTGTAGGCTTTAGAGCGCCGCACGATGCAACGTGCCTCATTTTGGTCCTCAGGGAGTTCTTGCCTATTTAGGTAGGCTAAGAAGGGTTCTGTCCATGGGGCGATAACAACCATAATCACGTGGGCCGAAGGTGTTATTTCGGTGGCGGAGCCTCCGATTACGTTAGAGTGTTTGGGATCTGGGATTGTGTTCGGATTCAGACTGGTATTGCCGGTCTGCCCTTCCCACACCACAGATGGCTTAAACAGCCTTTCCAAGAAGATATTAGGTGGGACAGGGTCGCACTTAGTGCCTATGCGGGCGAGGATATCCGCCGCTTGATTGTTTTCTTGGACCACATGGTGGAATTCGAGCCCCTCGAACCGAGCTGACATTTTGAGGACGGCATTACGGTAAGCCGCCACTTTTGGGTCCTTGGTGTCGAAGTCTTCATTTATTTGAGATATTGCGAGGTTCGAATCCCCACACACTTATAGGCATTGAATGCCCATGGAGACTGCTATCCGAAGGCCATGCAACAGAGCCTCGTATTCGGCTGCATTGTTGGAGTCTGTGTATAATATTTGGAGTATGTATTGGACTATATCTCTGGTGGGGGATGTCAGGACAACGCCTGCTCCCAGACCAGCCAGCATCTTAGAGCCGTCAAAGTGCATGATCCAATTGGAGTACGTGCCGTACTCTTTAGGGAGTTCGGCTTCTGTCCATTCGGCGACGAAGTCAGCTAGTACTTGCGATTTAATGGCTCGCCGTGGTTTGTATATGATGTCGAGCAGGAGGATCTCGATAGCTCACTTAGCAATCTGGCCTGTGGCATCACAGTTATTTATTATATCGTTTAGTGGTACTTCGGAGGCCACCATGATCGAACACTCTTGAAAGTAGTGTCGTAGTTTCCGGGATGCCATGAAGACCGCGTATGCTATCTTTTGATAATGTGGGTACCGTGACTTGCATGGAGTGAGGACAGTGGATACATAGTATACCGGCTTTTGAAGCGGGAACTTATGTCTGTCCGTCTCTCTTTCGACGACGAGCACTGCGCTTACAACCTGGTGTGTTGCAGCTATATATAACAGCATGGGTTCGCTGATATTTGGCGCGGACAGGATTGGATTGCTGGCCAAGAGGGCCTTTATTTCTTACAGTCCGGCCGTAGCCGCGTCCGTCCACTCGAAGTGTTCGGTGCATCGAAGAAGGCGATAAAGAGGTAGTGCCTTTTCTCCCAATCGGGAGATAAAGCGGCTTAGGGCAGCCACGCATCCAGTAAATTTCTGGATTTTCTTGAGGTCTGTTGGGGTAGCCAACTGTGACAGAGCTCGTATTTTAGCCGGATTTGCTTCAATTCCTCTATTGGAAACAATGAAGCCCAAGAGCTTTCCGGCAGGCATGCCGAAAACGCATTTTTTCCTTGTTGAGCTTGATGTCATATGTTCGGAGATTGTCGAACGTAAGCCTCAAGTCGTCTATTAAAGATTCGACGTGTCTAGTTTTGATGAGCACATCGTCTACGTATGCCTCCACTGTTTTGCCGATTTGTTTTTTCAGGCATGTCTGAATCATGCGTTGATAGGTTGCACCGGCATTTTTGAGCCCGAAAAGCATGGTGTTAAAATAGAAGGGGCCATATGGTGTGATGAATGCCGTTGCGGCTTGATCGAACTCCGCCATCTTGATTTGATGGTATCCAGAGTATGCATCGAGGAAGCACAATGAGTCGTGTCCTGCGGTAGCATCGATGATTTGATCGATGCGGGGGAGGGGGAAGGGATCCTTGGGGCAAGCCTTATTGAGGTCCTTGAAATCGACACATAGGCGCCAGGATTTGTCCTTCTTTGGTACCATCACCTAGGTTTGCTAGCCAGTCCGGATGTTTTATTTCTCTGATGAATCTGGACTCGAGTAACTTGGCTAGCTCTTCTCCCATGGCTTGTCGCTTAGGTTCTGAAAAGCGCCAAAGAGTCTGCTTGACCGGCTTGTATCCCTTTAGTATGTTTAGGCTATGCTCGGCCAGCCTACGTGGGATACCTAGCATGTCTGAAGGATGCCAGGCAAAGATGTCCCAATTCTCACGCAAGAACTCTCATAGTGCAGCGTCTATTGTGGGGTTCAGCTGTGCCCCGATGGATGCTGTTTTTGTAGGGTCCATTGGGTGGACCTGGAATTTGACTATTTCTTCCGCTGGTTTGAAAGAGGTGGACTTGGGTCATTTGTCAAGTATCACGTCATCCCTATCCACTATGGAGTGCAGCGCAGTTAGTTCTTCGGCCGCGAGGGCTTCGAATAATGCCTCAAGGGCCAGTGCGGCAGTTTTATTTTTGGCGCGGAGTGCTACATCTGGATCACTAGCTAGAGTGATGATTCCATTGGGCCAGAGCATCTTGAGCTTCATGTACCCATAATGGGGTATAGCTTGGAAGCTCGTGAATTCATCCCGCCCTAAAAGGGCGTGGTATCTGCTACTAAATGGGGCCTGATGTCTACTACACAACCTTCTTCTTGTAGACGTTGTTGGGCCTGCAAGTGCACAGGTTTGTAGGACAATAGCAAATTTCCCTCAAGTGGATGACCTAAGGTTTATCAATCCGTGGGAGGCGTAGGATGAAGATGGTCTCTCTCAAGCAACCCTAGCAACCAAATAGCAAAGAGTCTCTTGTGTCCCCAACACACCCAATACAATGGTAAATTGCATAGGTGCACTAGTTCGGCGAAGAGATGGCGATACAAGTGCAATATGGATAGTAGATAAAGGTTTTTGTAGTCTGAAATAATAAAAACAGCAAGGTAACTAATGGTAAAAGTGAGCGTAAACGGTATTGCAATGATAGGAAACAAGGCCTAGGGTTCATACTTTTACTAGTGCAGGTTCTCTCAACAATAATAACATAGATAGATCATATAACAAGGCCTCAACATGCAACAAAGAGTCACTCCAAAGCCACTAATAGCGGAGAACAAACGTAGAGATTATGGTAGGGTACAAAACCACCTCAAAGTTATTCTTTCGGATCGATCTATTCAAGAGTTCGTACTAGAATAACACCTTAAGATACAAATCAACCAAAACCCTAATGTCACCTAGGTACTCCATTGTCACTTCAAGTATCCGTGGGCATGATTATACAATATGCATCACACAATCTCAGATTCATCCAACCAACACAAAAGTACTTCAAAGAGTGCCCCAAAGTTTCTACCGGAGAGTCAAGAACGTGTGCCAACCCCTATGCATAGGTTCATGGGCGGAACCCACAAGTTGGTCACTGTCGTGGAATTAACACGTCAGATGTCCTTAATGTGAGGACTTAGTCGCGAGGCCAACGCATCTATGTGGTAGCTTGAGAGGGGTTGAGCGGAATCGAGAGACGCAACACAAGACAAGGGTTTAGACAGCTTCGGGCCCCGGGAAACATCATCCGGTAATAACCCTACATGCTGTTTGTGGCTATGTCTCATTATCATCACGAGGGAGTCACCGTAAACCGGCTCTCCTCTAGTTGTGTCTAGCCCTAGAGATTGTTTCTTGCCTGTCCTGCCTCCTTTGGGAACCCTGCCCCTCCTTATATATGTTGAAGGGGCGGTTTGCATGACTAGTCCTAGTTGGATTAGGATTACTCTATTACAAGTGGAGTCCTAGTCTTGCTTCCTTTGTAGGAGAAATAGTCCTTACACTTTCCTCATAAACCGGCCCACCATTAAACCTGAACCGGCCTTCTGGGCCTTGTGCCTCGTCATCCATTTGACCCGCCCGCCGGGTTACTAATGAACCGCCAAGATCGGGCGGGTTACCCGTGAATCGCCAAGCTCCGGGCGGGTTACCAGTGAGTCGTCCAGTCCAGCCGGGTTATACTTCCGGCCGGGTTACGCCGCAGGGTATATCCCCGACATTAGCCCCCACTTTAATTTGGATTTATCCATTTTAAACTGATCTGCAACATAAACACAAGAAAAAATTTGGCGGGTTGTGCTCCGGTTTAAATATTATTATAAACCAGCACTTGATCATCCTTAAGTCCTTGTCATTTCTTCCTTCTGAAAAATCCGAGTCAATAACCATGTTCATAATCAATTTGCTTGCAGAAGATATTTTATAAATAAAGAATCCATTTGAAACGACCTTCAATGCTCTGAAAAAATATTGGTCTTCAAATATTCAACTGATATTCAGCCGGTTTGAAAATGTAGAACTTGCCGGTTTATGATTACCACCATTGTCGGGTTATAAAAACTGATAATTCCGGGTCATGATTGTTGCGAACGCCGGTTCATGATTGTTGATGATGCCGGATTGCAGACACAGGGTCATAATGATTGGTGACGCCGGGTCAATCTGGTTTGCTCAAAACAGAGAATTTGAAAATAGTTCTTCGATAATAATATAATACCTGTAGCCCCCAAGTCTTGAACAGAACAAAGTGATGATTTGAGACTTGTTTCCATATAATTACTACCACTTTCAAGAAATCCCTGCTGTTCATCTCAGTCACTAGCAAAAAACTGAATACTCCATATATGTAGCCCCCAAGTGCTAGGTTATCATGCTTGCAGCAACCTGGGACTTGAAATTGTCTTATGCTCATAAAAACTTCAACCAGTGTAGTACCCAAGGGCCGGGTCATTATGCAATAATGAGCAGGGACTTTGTAAATATAATCATGTAGATTTGAGCAATGATGTATAACCCCCAAGGGCCGGCTCAGTAAGATAATATTGAGCTAGGACATGATATATACTTCAATGAAAATAACATCATATGATATAACCCCCATCATGGGGCTTGAATCCATGTCCACAAGGTTAATAGCCTTGTGCTTTACCAACTGAGCAATGTACCCTTCAATATAATGGATAAAAAGCTTTGTACCTTGAATTGTTGACAGGAGCAATTGGTAGCCCCCAAGGGCCGACTCATTATAATGTGATGAGTCGGGTCTTCAATAAGATGAGCAAAAAATGACTTTGCATTAACCCCCAAGTGTCATGGTGCATGCTTGCAGCGACATGAGACTTGCATATTTGATGTAATCTCAACTTAAATAATGTAGCCCCCAAGTGCCGAGTTGTAAGCCTGCAGCGACTCGGGACTATTCCCTCCATTGTAGAATAAATCATATCCATTGATAAAATAATAGCAATTGCGCTGAAACGACTTTAAAAACCTCAATCATAATATTGGTTATTGATAACCATAATAAAAATCCAGCCATGTTGGCTATTAAAGATTTCAATAATATATCCAATGATTTATAAGCGCATGATTCCAATGGTGCAATCCAAATATATACTGGCGACTTATAGTCCAAAGCCAGGCCGGGTTAATAAACACCGGTGATTTGTATTTATGCTTTATTCAACCTGTGACATTGAATCACATCGTTGGTTTACCAACTTTTTGTAGTAAAGGTGATAACCCCAATCTTGAGTACTCATAACTCCTTCCATATTGTGCCGGTTTATGATAAAACGGTGCCGGGTTGTGATTGTTGCCAACGCCGGTTCATGATTGTTCCTAACGCCGGTTCATGATTGTTGATGATGCCGGATTGCAGACACAGGGTCATAATGATTGGTGACGCCGGGTCAATCTGGTTTGCTCAAAACAGAGAATTTGAAAATAGTTCTTCGATAATAATATAATACCTGTAGCCCCCAAGTCTTGAACAGAACAAGGTGATGATTTGAGACTTGTTTCCATATAATTACTACCACTTTGAAGAAATCCCTGCTGTTCATCTCAGTCACTAGCACATGATATCCCATTGTCACCACAGATAAACACGGCAAGACATACATCAAGTGTTCTCATAAAAGACTCAATCCGATAAGATAACTTCAAAGGGGAAACTCAATTCATCACAAGAGAGTAGAGGGGGAGAAACATCATAAGATCCAACTACAATAGCAAAACTCGGGATACATCAAGATCGTGCCATAGAGGGAACACGAGAGAGAACACAAGAGAGAGAGATCAAACACATAGCTACTGGTACATACCCTCAGCCCCGAGGGTGAACTACTCCCTCCTCGTCATGGAGAGCGCCGGGATGATGAAGATGGCCACCGGTGATGGATTCCCCCTCCGGCAGGGTGCCGGAACGGGCTCCCGAGAGGTTTTTGGTGGCTACAGAGGCTTGCGGTGGCGGAACTCCCGATCTATCTTGATTTTTGATGGTTTTAGGGTACGTAGACATATATAGGCGAAAGTAGTCAGTCGGGAGGTGCTCGAGGGGCCCACGAGATAGGGGGGCGCGCCTAGTAGGGGGGGCGCCCTCCTATCTCGTGGACTCCTCGATGATCTTCTGACGTGAACTCCAAGTCTCCCGGATCATATTCTTCCAAAAAATCACGCTGCCGAAGGTTTCATTCTGTTTGGACTCCGTTTGATATTCCTTTTCTTCGAAATACTAAAACAGGCAATAAAACAACAATATTGGCTGGGCCTCCGGTTAGTAGGTTAGTCCCAAAAATGATATAAATGTGTAAAATAAAGCCCATAAACATCCAAAAGGGGTAATATAATAGCATGGAACAATCAAAAATTATAGATACGTTGGAGACGTATCAAGCATCCCCAAGCTTAATTCCTACTCGTCCTCGAGTAGGTAAATGATAAAAACAGAATTTTTGATGTAGAATGCTACCTAGCATAATTCTCAATGTAATTTTCTTTATTGGGGCATGAATGTTCAGATCCAAATGATACAAAATAAAAGTTCATATTGACATAATAAATAGTAATACTTCAAGCATACTAATCAAAGTAATCATGTCTTCCCAAAATAACATGGCCAAAGAAAATTATCCCTACAAAATCATATAGTCTGGTTGTTGCTCTATCTTCATCACACAAGGTATTTAATCATGCACAACCCCGATGACAAGCCAAGCAATTGTTTCATACTTTAATAATCTCAAACTCTTTCAACTTTCACGCAATACATGAGCGTGAGCCATGGACATAGCACTATATGTGGAATAGAATGGTTGTTGTGGAGAAGACAAAAAGGAGAAGATAGTCTCACATCAACTAGGTGTATCAATGGGCTATGGAGATGCCCATTAATAGATATCAATGTGAGTGAGTAGGGATTGCCATGCAACGGATGCACTAGAGCTATAAATATATGAAAGCTCAACAAAAGAAGGTGAGCATCCAACTTGCTTGCTCATGAAGACCTAGGGCATTTTGAGGAAGCCCATCATTGGAATATACAAGCCAAGTTCTATAATGAAAAATTCCCACTAGTATATGCAAATGACAACGTAGGAGACTCTCTATCATGAAGATCATGGTGCTACTTTGAAGCACAAGTGTGGAAAAAGAGATAGTAGCATTGTCCCTTCTCTCTTTTTCTCTCATTTTATTTTTCTTCTTCTTTTTCTCTTTCTTTTTTTATTTTCTTTTTTTTCTTTGGCCTTTCTTTTTTCTTTTTGGCCTTTCTCTTTTTTTTTCCTTTTTGTAAAGTCTGAAGTCTCATCCCGACTTGTGGGGGAATCATAGTCTTCATCATCCTTTCCTCACTAGGACAATGCTCTAATAATGAAGATCATCACACTTTTATGGATTTACAACTCAAGAATTACAACTCAAAGCTGGAACAAGATATGACTCTATATGAATGCCTCCGGCGGTGTACCAGGATATGCAATGAATCAAGAGCGACATGTATGAAGATTATGAAGGTGGCCTTGCCACAAATACGATGTCCACTACATGATCATGCAAAGAGCAATATGACAAAAGTAATGCGTGTCATATGAACGGAACGGTGGAAAGTTGCACGGCAATATATCTCGGAATGGATATGGAAATGCCATAATAGGTAGGTATGGTGGCTGTTTTGAGGAAGGTAAATGGTGGGTATATGGTACCGGCGAAAGTTGCACGGTACAAGAGAGGCTAGCAATGGTGGAAGGGTGAAGGAGTGCGTATGATCCATGGACTCAACATTAATCAAAAGAACTCATATACTTGTTGCAAAAATTTAGAAGTCATCAAAAACCAAAGCACTACGCGCATGCTCCTAGGGGGATAGATTGGTAGGAAAAGACCATCGCTCGTCCCCGACCGCCACTCATAAGGAAGACAATCAATAAATAAAATTGTGCTCCAACTTCATCACAAAGCGGTTCACCATACGTGCATGCTACGGGAATCACAAACTTCAACACAAGCATTCTTTAAATTCATAATCACCTCAACTAGCATGACTCTAATATCACTACCTCCATATCTCAAAACAATTATCAAGTATCAAGTTGATCATAGCATCCAATTCACTTCCTATGATAGTTTTTATTATACCCAACTTGGATGCCTACCATTCTGGGACCAATTTTATAACCATAGCAAATACCATGCTGTTCTAAAAGACTCTCAAAAAGATATAAGTGAAGCATGAGAGACTAGCAACTTCTACAAAATATAACCACCGTCGTGCTCTAAAGGATATAAGTGATGCACTAGAGCAAATGACAAAACTACTCCGAAAGATATCAGTAAAGAACAATGAGTAGATAAATAATTATGTAACTATGCGAAAACTCTCTCTCATTAAATAATTTCAGATCTTGGTATTGTATTCAAGCAGCAATCAAAACAAAATAAAATGACATTGCAAGGATAGCACAACTCATGTGAAGAAGCAAAAACTTAAGCTCAACCAATACTAACCGATAGTTGTTGAAGAAGAAAGGTGGGATGCCTACCGGGGCATCCCCAAGCTTAGATGCTTGAGACTTCTTGAAATATTATCTTGGGGTGCCTTGGACATCCCAAGCTTGAACTTTTGTGTCTCCTTAATTCCTCTCATATCATGGTTTCTCTTTTTATCAAAAGCTTCATCCACACCAAACTCAACAAGAACTCGTGAGATAGGTTAGTATAAACCAATGCAAAACCTTATCATTCTATACTGTAACAAATCACTAAAATTATTACTCCACATTGCATACTAAATGTCTCTGCATATTTAACACTCCTATCCTCAAATAGAATCATTAAACAAGCAAACATATGCAAACAATGCAAACATAACAGCAATCTGTCAAAACAGTACAGTCTGTAAAGAATGCAAGAGTATCAATACTTCCCTAACTCCAAAAATTATGAACTAAAATTCCCACTGCAGTAAATTTATCAGAGCTCATTATGTAAAAAGTTTCAACATTATATCATGCTCTTACTTTTCTAGGGAATTTTTGCAACAGCAGTAAACTTTCTGTTTTCAAACAGCAACATGTATACTAGCAAAATAAGCATGGCAAAGGCTATCCTTGACTTCTTTATTGAAACTAAAGATGCAAAACATTATTCTAAATGACATAAAGCAAATACTAACAAAAGAAAATGACGGTCAAAGCAAAACACATATCATGTGGTGAATAAAAATATAGCTCCAAGTAAAGTTACCGATGGACGAAGACGAAAGAGGGGATGCCTTCCGGGGCATCCCCAAGCTTAGGCTCTTGGTTGTCCTTGAATATTACCTTGGGGTGCCTTGGGCATACCCAAGCTTAGGCTCTTACCACTCCTTATTCCATAGTCCATCGAATCTTTACCCAAAACTTGAAAACTCCACAACACAAAACTCAACAGAAAACTCGTAAGCTCCGTTAGTATAAGAAAACAAAACCACCACTTAGGTACTGTAATGAACTCATTCTAAATTCATATTGGTGTAATTTCTACTGTATTTTAACTTATCTATGGTTCATACCCTCCGATACTACTCATAGATTCATCAAAATAAGCAAACAACACATAGAAAACAGAATCTGTCAAAAACAGAATAGTCTGTAGTAATCTGTATTAAACGTATACTTCTGGAACTCCAAAAATCCTACCAAATTAGGAAGTCCTAAGAAATTAGTGTACCAATCCAGATAAAAAAGAATCAGATCATAAGAACGTTTCTGTGAATTAACAAAAATAAATTACTGGGTGCAAAATTTTCTGATTTTCAGCAGGATCAACACAACTATCACCGTAAGCTATCCTAAAGGTCTTACTTGGCACTTTATTGAAACAAAAGCTATAAAACATGATTAATACAGTAGCATAATCATGTGGACACAAAAAACAGTAAGGATAAATATTGGGTTGTCTCCCAATAAGAGCTTTTCTTTAATGCCTTTCTAGCTAGGCATGATGATGGCAATGATGCTCACGTAAAAGATAAGAATTGAAACATAACGGGAGCATCATGAAGCATATGACTAGCACATTTAAGCCTAACCCACTTCCTATGCATAGGGATTTTGTGAGAAAATAACTTATGGGAACAATAATCAACTAGCATAGGAAGGTAAAACAAGCATAGCTTCAAAATTTTCAACACATAGAGAGGAAACTTGACATTATTGCAATTCCTACAAGCATATATTCCTCCCTCATTATAATTTTAAGTAGCATCATGAATGAATTCAACAATATAACCAGCACCTAAAGAATTCTTTTCATGATATATAAGCATAGAAAATTTACTACTCTCCACATAAGCAAAATTCTTCTCATTCGGAATAATGGAAGTAAGACTTGAACACTAAAAATTGTTTCCACATTAAAAGAGTAATGTTCAAAAAAAGGGTAATCATAATCATGACAAGATTTTTAAATATAATCATCACTACTTTTTATAGCATAAGTTTCATCACAATAATCATCATAAGTAGCAACTTCGTTCTCATCATAATCGATTGAAACCTCTTCCAAGATAGTGGAATCATCACTAAATAAAGTTGAAACTCTTCCAAATCCACTTTCATATTCATCACAATAAAATTCAACATCCTCCAAAATAGTGGGATCACTACTTCCTAAAGTTGACACTCTTCCAAACCTACTTTCATCAATATAATCATCATAAGTAGGAGGCATGCTATCATCATAACAACTTTGCATATCAAAACTTGGGATGCTAAAAATATCATCTTCACTAAACGTAGCATCCCCAAGCTTGGGACAAACATTAATTCCAGCAAATATATTCTCAAATATTTCATTCTCATCAAACATAGCTTCCCCAAGCTTGGGCCCTTTCATATCATAAGCATAATCACTCTCATCATTAAAAATATTGATAGCACCAATAGTATAGCAATTATCATCATCACAATGAGTAGTAGGAGCAACATCATTTGGGAGGGATACCTTTCTACCTTTGTTGCTCCTTATTTTCTTTTTCTTCTTCACATTATGTGTGGGTTCAACCTTCCTCTTTGAGCTCCTTATTGACGAGATTGGTTGAATAGAAAGCTCCTCCTTGTTACCTGATTCATCATAAGAAATAATAGGAGGATATTGGGAAGTCTCTTCCCTTTCATTAGTATTCTCATCATCTTCTATTTGCTTTCTTTTCTTTATGTAATTGGCAATATAAGGATTTTCAATGCAATTCTCCACACAAAACATATAAATATCCTCTAGATCAAAATCAAGAAATCTATCAAGATTAAATTTTGGAATACCCTTAGTTATACGTTTCATTTCTACATACCCAAAAGAAGGCTAAGCTCTTTATGATGCCCAAGGGTAATCAAGCTATCACAATTTTTGGACACGATTCGATCATAAAACAATTTGCATTGGAGATTTAAATGACCATGTTCATTGCAAAGTTCACAAGGAGCGCGAAAAATATTGAATCTTCTAGAACACTCATCAAGACTTTCTTGCAAACCTTTAGTTTTTAAATACTTATGGCTCTTGCAATATCTATTTTCTCTATTTGGTGTGTCCATGCAAATCCAATCTACTCCACAAAAACCAACATGCTTATAGGAGACATTTTCATCATAACTAGTGCAATCATCATTAGTACTATGGATATTCAAAGAGTTCATACTAACAACATTGCAATCATGCTCATCATTCAAAGATTTAGTACCAAGCATTTAATGCATTCTTCTTCTAGCAATTGAGCACAATTTTCCTTTCCATCAAACTCACGAAAGATATTAAAAAGACGAAGCGTATGAGACAAACTTAACTCCATTTTTTTGTAGTTTTCTTTTATAAACTAAACTAGTGATAAAACAAGAAACAAAAAGATTCGATTGCAAGATCTAAAGATATACCTTCAAGCACTCACCTCCCCGGCAACGGCGCCAGAAAAGAGCTTAGTTGACGGGGTGTGAGTGAGTGCCCTTTACCTAGCCTCCCCGGCAACAGCGCTAGAAAAGAGCTTGATGTCTACTACACAACCTTCTTCTTGTAGACGTTGTTGGGCCTGCAAGTGCACAGGTTTGTAGGACAATAGCAAATTTCCCTCAAGTGGATGACCTAAGGTTTATCAATCCGTGGGAGGCGTAGGATGAAGATGGTCTCTCTCAAGCAACCCTAGCAACCAAATAGCAAAGAGTCTCTTGTGTCCCCAACACACCCAATACAATGGTAAATTGCATAGGTGCACTAGTTCGGCGAAGAGATGGCGATACAAGTGCAATATGGATAGTAGATAAAGGTTTTTGTAGTCTGAAATAATAAAAACAACAAGGTAACTAATGGTAAAAGTGAGCGTAAACGGTATTGCAATGATAGGAAACAAGGCCTAGGGTTCATACTTTTACTAGTGCAGGTTCTCTCAACAATAATAACATAGATAGATCATATAACAAGGCCTCAACATGCAACAAAGAGTCACTCCAAAGCCACTAATAGCGGAGAACAAACGTAGAGATTATGGTAGGGTACAAAACCACCTCAAAGTTATTCTTTCGGATCGATCTATTCAAGAGTTCGTACTAGAATAACACCTTAAGATACAAATCAACCAAAACCCTAATGTCACCTAGATACTCCATTGTCACTTCAAGTATCCGTGGGCATGATTATACGATATGCATCACACAATGTCAGATTCATCCAACCAACACAAAATTACTTCAAAGAGTGCCCCAAAGTTTCTACCGGAGAGTCAAGAACGTGTGCCAACCCCTATGCATAGGTTCATGGGCGGAACCCACAAGTTGGTCACCAAAACATACATCAAGTAGCACACGATATCCCATTGTCACCACAGATAAACACGGCAAGACATACATCAAGTGTTCTCATAAAAGACTCAATCCGATAAGATAACTTCAAAGGGGAAACTCAATTCATCACAAGAGAGTAGAGGGGGAGAAACATCATAAGATCCAACTACAATAGCAAAGCTCGGGATACATCAAGATCGTGCCATAGAGGGAACATGAGAGAGAGAGATCAAACACATAGCTACTGGTACATACCCTTAGCCCCGAGGGTGAACTACTCCCTCCTCGTCATGGAGAGCGCCGGGATGATGAAGATGGCCACCGGTGATGGATTCCCCCTCCGGCAGGGTGCTGGAACAGGCTCCCGAGAGGTTTTTGGTGGCTACAGAGGCTTGCGGCGGCGGAACTCCCGATCTATCTTGATTTTGATGGTTTTAGGGTACGTAGACATATATAGGCGAAAGTAGTCGGTCGAGAGGTGCTCGAGCGGCCCATGAGACAGGAGGGCGCGCCCAGTAGGGGGGGGGGGTGGCGCCCTCCTATCTCGTGGACTCCTCGAGGATCTTCTGACGTGAACTCCAAGTCTCCCGGATCATATTCTTCCAAAAAATCACATTACCGAAGGTTTCATTCCGTTTGGACTCTGTTTGATATTCCTTTTCTTCGAAATACTGAAACAAGCAATAAAACAATAATATTGGTTGGGCCTCCAGTTAGTAGGTTAGTCCCAAAAATGATATAAATGTGGAAAATAAAGCCCATAATCATCCAAAAGGGGTAATATAATAGCATGGAACAATAAAAAAATTATAGATACGTTGGAGACGTATGAGGGCCACTTGGAATGTGATTTCTTCGGACCTATAATTCTCCGGCGTGCCGAATACCACATCTAGTGTGATTTTTCCCG
This sequence comes from Triticum dicoccoides, assembly GCF_002162155.2. NCBI lineage: Eukaryota > Viridiplantae > Streptophyta > Magnoliopsida > Poales > Poaceae > Triticum > Triticum dicoccoides. Next base: position 403,080,955 of record NC_041387.1, read on the forward strand.
CACATCGTGCCTCCCGACTAGGGATGATTCCTCTGAAGGTCGTGCTGCTTTGCTCAATGCGGCTCTTGTCTATTTCCATTTTGTTAAGAGTTTTCTTGTAGATGAGGTTTAATCCGCTGCCACCATCCATGAGTACTTTAGTAAGCCGGAAGCCATCCACAATCGGACTAAGGACCAAAGCGGTTGGTGCTTGAACTATTCGAAATTGAGGTTCGTCACTGGCATTGAAGGTTATGGCCGTGTCGTTCCATGGATTTATTGCTGCAACGTGGCAGACTTCGGCGAGGCTGCGGAGTGCTCTCTTGCGCCTGTTATTTGAGGCGAAAGTCTCGAAGACTGTCAATACTGTATTTTTATTTTCCACGGGATGATGCTCTGCGGAATCGTTGATGAGGAGATCCTCGTGCTCTTGGCCACCTGCCGGAGTATCCAACATGCTCTAAGGCTATGTGTTGGTATGGTATCTGGTGTGATGTGAATTTTGCATGGCCCATTGAGCCATCCCTCCAATACGGTTCCATGCCCTGTAGCGGGCTTTGGTTTCTTTGTAATTGGATCGAGTGACTTGCGAGAGTGCACCCTTTTAGTTTGGACGAGGGGTTTAGTGAGAGCTAGAGGATCCCAGAATTTTGTTTGGGTTTTCCATGCGCTTTCCATCGCACAGTTCTTTTGTATGATGGCCGCCAAGTTGGTGAAGCGTGCTATGTCACGACGACTTATGGCATTGAGTATTCCCTTGTCCGTGCAATTTTTGCAAAATAATGAGATTGCGTCTTCCTCGCGACAGTCCTTGACCTTGCTCATTACAAGGAGGAATCTGGCCCAGAAGTGATGTATTGTCTCTTGGGGCTCTTGTCTAATGTGGGAAAGATCACTTGTATCTGGGTGGGTGGGTAGATTTAAGTCCAAACCCTGACCCGATCTGAGACCCAGGGGCAGAGGAGCTTCCGATCTTGGCAGTTCGGGCTCCGAGATGTTGCCCAATTTTTCTGGCCCGCTGTCCGATTCTAGGTTCGGAGCTTGGGCCATGTCCTCTCGTAAACGGGTATTCGGCTCAGAGAGCCCAGAAATCCGGACATAGTTCGTCCTCAAAATAGAGGAAGAATCGCTGCATTGCTCCTCCACCACCACTATCTGATGGGTGACCGACGGAGAGTTAATCTCCCTTTGGTTGGGTTTAAGCCTGATCTGATCATAGTCCATAGCGACTCCCAGGGCGGCGATGCGATCCAAGAGCTCATTCAGGGAGGAGAGCTCCATTGGATCCATCTGCTCGATGAATTCCAAGCTGATGTGGAGGCTGTTCTTGATGACCTGAGAAGTCATCGTCGCCGCGACGGCCGAACGGGCGGTCATGATGAAGCCACCCAGTCGGAGAGTTTGGCCTACAGCCAGGGCTCCCCCAGAGGTGATGTTGTCCTTGACAACAAGGCGAGCCATCAAGCCTTACAATGATGACACAGTGGAACTCTCAATGAAAGCACCAATGTCGGTGTCAAAACCAATGGATCTCGGGTAGGGGGTCCCGAACTGTGCGTCTAAGGCTGATGGTAACAGGAGGCGGGGGACACAATGTTTACCCAGGTTTGGGCCCTCTCGATGGAGGTAATACCCTACTTCCTGCTTGACTGATCTTGATGATATGAGTATTACAAGAATTGATCTACCATGAGATCGTAGGGGCTAAACCCTAGAAGCTAGCCTATGATTCCCTCCGGTTTATATAGACACCGGAGGAGGCTAGGGTTACACAGAGTCAGTTATAGAGAAGGAGATCTACATATCCGAATTTCCAAGCTTGCCTTCCACGCAAAGGAGAGTCCCACCCGGACACGGGACGAAGTCTTCAATCTTGTATCTTCATAGTCCAACAGTCCGACATAAGTACATAGTCCGGCTGTCCGAGGACCCGCTAATCTAGGACTCCCTCACACATGCCTGGTAGCATGTGGCTCCTCATGAAGATCGACAAACCACGAGTCCATGTGGGATCAAATGACGAAGACCCCCGACAAGACCCCTTGCAGGGGACGACTCCAAGGCCCCCGGCAAGCCTTGCCGGGGACGACCACTGGCCACGGACAGGCCCGCGCTCGGCAGGGTTCCGCTACCTCACCACCACTCTAACGTGGCGATTAGCATGCCAGCGAAGCAGGCGCCTGCATGGCAGCATGCAGATCTTCGTGGAAGCCTACCACTTTGCCAACACAGCAGCTGGTTGGCCAGCGTGTCATTGCATGCCTCATCGGCTCAGACCCGTGGCAAGGTGAGGGGAAGCAGCGAAGGACGGGATGGCCTCTGTTGCCATCCCCGATAAAGCAAGAGGACATGTAGGCATCACATTAAATGTGCTTGTCCTACGTTGATCAAGCGATAAGCTCATAGCAATGTAGCTTGCCACCTCCTATGTGCCACTATGGCAACCCCTTTGTGTATAAAAGGAGGCCCGTGGCACATAGAGAGAGGATTTGGAATTTTGGACAAAGCACGCACTGTAGCTAGTTCAAAAGCTCAAGAACACTCATATAACCAGATACAGCAGGACTAGGGTATTACGCATTTCCGCGGCCCGAACCTGGATAAAAACCCTCTGTGTGCTAACAACTCGACCTTCTCTTCGTGCAACTAATCCCCTGTCGAATGTAGAAGGGATCCTTGTGACCCCATAGGTGATCGCACTACAAAAAAACACTTCCGTGATGATACTTGTTTGTCACAGTAGGTCACGTTTTCTGTCATGCATGTACATCCATGACGATTTTATGACAGAATCAAGATAGTCATACCTGTGCTATCGTAGAAGTGTTCCATGACATTACCAAAATTATCATCACGGAAGTGTCCACTTCCATGACGATAAATTGCGCGACACAGAAGTGCTTCCATCAAGGGTGACCGACACGTGGCATCCAGCATAACGGAACACCGTTAAGCTATCGGGTCGGGTTTTGGATCCGATAACCCGTTAACAGCCCGGACCAATGGGAAATTTCCACGTGTAAAATTCTCATTGGCCGCGGAACCACGCGTCAGCTCCACGTTGGCACAGGTGTCACTCATTCAACGGTCGAGATGGGCCTATGATATGTTGACCCATGGACGGGCCCAAAAGTGGCCCATAAAGTTTAAATGGGCCGGCCCAACTGAAGGCCCATAAGATTTAGCGGACCATAATGGGCCAGCCCAGCTAAAGGCCCACAAGATTTTGCAGACCATTATGGGCCGGCCCAGCTAAAGGCCCACAAGATTTAGCAGACCATAATGGGCCCGCCCAACTAAAGGCCCACAAGATTTTGCAGACCATAATGGGCCGGCCCAGCTAAAGGCCCAACATTCTCTGTTAAGGCCCGTACGGCTAGTGTCAAATTGGCCCGTCAAAGGCCTGTCCTAAACTTGTCATCATCGCGGCCCATGGTCACTTCTGGCCCGTTAACAGTCCACTAAGTATTTGGGCCGAATTACGGCCTGTTAAAGGTCCTGCTTCATCTGGGCCCATTTACAGGCCATTGAAACTTTCAGCCCATAAACGACCGTGAAGGATTTGGGTCATATTCGGCCATGTCTGACATTCGGCCTGTTAGAGGCCCACTATAGATTTGGGCCACTTGCGGCTTGTTAACGTCAAACGAAAACCATGGCCATATGTGGCCCAACGTCACATCGGGCCCATTAACGACCCATATAAAAATGACGATAATCTTGCCCGATCAAACTTCCGACCTGTTAAAGGCCCGTGTATTAGGTCGGCACATTTACGTCCCGTCCGAATTACGGCTTGTCAAAGATCCGCATCGTAAAATGGGCCACCATTTTGTCCTTCTAAGACCAGTGGGTTATTTGGCACAATCAGGGCCCAATCTCACTTTCGGTCTATTAAAGGCCCATGTTTTTATGGGCTCGAGATATTTACACCTGTAAATGGCCTATTGTTACTGAGGGCCCAAATTATGTTTAGGCCTATTAAAGGCCCACTATGGGCACATGCCTACCAGAAAAATATGAAAGCTTATGCTGATTTAGGCCCAGATAATTTTAGTGGGCTACATGCAAATTTCGGCCCATAATCGTTTTTAGCCCAATTGGAATGGGCCCGATGAATATTGGCATGTTGGGCTCGTACGAAGCTTTCAGCCGAATACATTACTAAGATAAACCTACACTATACAAAAATAGCGTCGTAATTACTGCAGCCTTTGGCAGCATCATAAATGATGTATCACAACAAATAAATTCCAACCATACAACAAAAGGCCTGTTGGCATAAAGTTTACATTCCTTGCAGATAAAAGCACCATCAGATGTATAGAAGCACAAATCATTTGACCTGAGTGCTAATGTTTCAGGCTGTAGAATCTGATGGAGCAACACGATCTTCACATTTTTTCCGCCATTGCTCTTGAACAATGAAGCGAATGTCTGATAGTCTGGTTTCAAAACCATTCATATCTTGACGACATTTGTCAACCACTATTCTTGTTTCCAAAACAACGTCCATTAGGGATTGGACTTGTGTCTGGAGCACAGATATATCACTCTGTCTTGCAGGAAGATTTTGTTTAGTAGGCGATTTGGACGAGGTTACCTTGACAACCAACCCAGAATTATGCAGGAAGGTACTTTTTGCACTGTTAGTGGAGAGATACTGACGCACTGCAGCAAGAGGTGACATTGTGCCTGTGGTAGCCTCGTCACCTTCAGGTGGTTGTGCCTGTTCAATCATTTGTTCCATAGCTTCCTGAAAGTTTGAACTTGTAGATTAGTGTACCAGATAAGTTACTAATGAGACAAAACCAAACAAAGTAGGTTACACGTCTGTACATAACTTATTTTGGTGAACTACTGTAATACATTAGCATGTATTGTAGTGCCAACTACATGATAAAATCACTTTCGGAACATATGTCCATGTAGCATGCCTACTGTATTGTCTATTTCCTCACATTCATTGACATCTAAGGATAAATAGACATGGTTTAAAGTAGGATGAACATAGTATGACATCATTCATATCATGGGCAAACGGATATAAATCAAACAGGCTATTTTATCATTGTGTGCGCACGTGAACATAACAACTAGATTACAGATCAAGACCAAAAGAGTATCCTGCATCTCTTTTAAACCATGTAAGGTGAAATGATACATTAAGACAACTGTGTATAAAAGTGAACAGCGTAACTGACATCGGCTACAAACCAAGTAGTTAAATGAACACATCACAGTACCAATCAGTTCAAAGGCAGGAGGAGTAAGGACTTACAACAGCGGCTTGAACTGGTGTGCTCATGCTCTTCATCTTGCTGGTGTGGCAATCCTTGAAGATTTGCACTGTATTCGGTTCAGGTTCTTTTTGGTCCGCACGGGCTTTCCTCTGTATTTGGAACAAGTCAATATAGATACGATAATATGGCACAGAAAAAAGAAGGAAGTAGCAGCTATTTACAAGAGCCTCACAGTGTGCAATATAGCTACGAGATCCTGTTGTCTGTTGGAATTTCACTGTAGAACAGTTGGTTTTGTTCTTCAAATAGTTAGCCTAGAAGAAGATACACTTGTAAGGCACATACATAAATACAAGTTCAATATGTGGTCTGATCAAATACATATAGCCTACCTGATACTTTGGATCAAACCAGTGTTTAATGAGGGCTGTCCAGTCTTCATCTGTAATATATTCCACTGGAGATGTTTGGGAGATTTCATTGTTAGCCTTGCCTTCAAAGTGACATTTTCTAAGATGGTACCGATACTGTCGCAGAGCAGACTGAAAAACATGAGTGCATGCTTGTTTAGTTGCATCATCTTTCGGATCCAACTTGAACCTCATCTGTTAAAAAAAGAATGTGAGTCTTATTAGGAGGAAGCTAGAAAGTATGGGACAGAGCAAGACAATATTACTAATTGCGATGAATAACATTACTTATGGATAAATGGTCAAGGAAGGTGTTAAAGTGGGTATTGTCTTTCTCATTCCAGTACTGGATCCACGTTGGGAGGATACGTGCATGACACCTAACAACAATGACTGCCTCTGATACTAACTTGGCTGACTCTGTAGCATCACGTGGCCTTTTTAAACCTGCCTCAAAATGGATCTCCATTCTTCCTCCTTTAGATTTTGTTAATATGTCAAGCATTATCCCTGATGTCTGTTTTCTCTTGCGCCGTGGTGCTAGTTCAACAACGAATATGGAAAGTGTTAGTGTACATCAAACTGTGAGAGTACATATAAAGGAGCATGCAACTGCAACTTGACTCGGTCTCAGGTACCGTCTTGGTGTTGATGCTCATGAGGTTCATCTGATCTTGGCAAGTCATGTTGTGTCAGCAGTGCTTCGGAAGTAGTGTTAGGTGTGAAGGCAGCTTGGGAACTGGCCAGTTCCGGAGCAAACGAATGATTAACTAGTTGAGATGCTGGTACAGTTGAAGCGGATGCTGCAGCTGGTGGAGCAGGTGATATCGTGTTTGTAGATTTAGTCGGTGGCCTTGGACCTTCTACTGCACTATAAGTACCAGCAGAATCTTGATGGCAGATCCTTTTCCGTTTTACCCAGTGAGGAACACCGCTCCCTACTATATTATTTTCCTTGCTCTTTTTTGACTTTGCCATGTCAAGCCGTACCCACAACACAAAAGAATAAAATCGCTCTTTAGAACTCATTGATGCATGATACAGACAAGCAATACTTTGATGTAAGACAATCGTATGAGGATGGAATATGTAAGAAAAACAGGACGACATGACATATTCACAGCTACGATGTGTAAACTAAGCAGAAGGATTTTCAAGAAAATAGAAGTAATGCAAGCTAGACACCATATGAAAGATACAACCAATATTACTCTGCCAAGTTAAAAGTGTCTTGTCATAAGTGGCAATTCGAAAAATTAGAAGCAGTACAACATAGAAACCAATGCAAGATGCAACCACTATCAAACTGCCATGTTAAAAGCGTCCAATCATGAGTGACTGATGCGGGATACACCACAACAGTACTTTGATGTAAGAACATGGTATGATAGATAGATGCGGTGTATTCTAGACACAGAAAGTCATGTCATATGCACATGTATAATGTATAAACTCAGCAGGTGCAATTTAATCAAAATAGAAGAAATACAGGCTAGACAACATATGCAACATGAAACCAATGATCACACTGTCAACTTAGAGCAAGCACTTGCGATGGTGGAGTACGGGAGATGAACTCATCATGTAGACTTGGGACTTCAACTTCATTAGCAGTAGCAGTGGCAAATCTAGAGAGTCTCTGTTTGCATCGGTGCGGAGGACCACCAACATCCCCTAACTTACTCTTTTCCTTCCTATTTTCTGATATTGCCTTATGAAGTCAAAACCACAAGAAGATGAATAAAATTAGCTCTGCATAACTGGTTGATGCATGATACAGACAAACACTACTTTGATGTAAGGCAAGCGCAAGATAGGAGGATGGAATATATACAAAAAAGACAACATTTCATATTCACACGTACGATAGGAGGATGGAATATGTATGAAAAAACAGTAAGCGGAAGGCATTTCAAGAAAATTAGAAGAAATGAAAGCTAGGCACCATATGAACATGCAACCAATATCACTCTATCAGGTACAAAGCGTCTCATCGTAAGTGCCCTTTCAAGAAATTAGAAGCAGTACAAGCTAGAAGACAATGCAAGATGCAACCTACATCACAGTCCCAAGTTAAATGTGTCTTATGGGTAAGTGATCATTGCAGGTATAAGTTGTAAGCTATGCAAATGCAATTCAACATAATCAGAAGCAATACAAACTAGACATCATACGGAAAATGCAACCACATATAACAGTTCCAAGTTAGAGCAAGCACTTGTGATGGTGGAGTAGGGGAGATGTGCTCATCATGTACACGTATGTTCTAGAAACAGGAACGCATGTCATATTCACAGGCATTATGTGTAAAGTAAGCATATGCAATTCAACAAATTTAGAAGCAATACAAGCTAGACATCATACGCAACATGCAACCACATATAATAGTGCCAAGTTAGAGCAAGCACCTATGATGGTGGAGTAGGGGAGATGTGCTCATCATCTACACAACTATGTTGATTGTCCAGCCTTGTATTGTCTTGCGAATCTTGTTGGGAGGATGGCGGAGTAGAATCTGTAGAGACCCCCTGTTTGAGTTGCTCCGAAGGACCACCATCATCCACTGCCGGACTAATTTCCTTTAGCTGTAATGATTTTGCATTGTGAAGTCAAACCGATAAGAAAATGGAATAAAATTCGCTCTTCAGAACTCATTCATGCATGATATTGACGAACACTACTCGGATGAAAGGCAAATACATGATGCGAGGATGGAATATGTATGAAAAACAGGATGGCGTGACATATTCACACCTATGATGTGGTAACTAAGCAGAAGGCATTTCAACAAATTAGAAGCACTGCAAGCTAGACACCATATGAAAGATGCAACCAATATCACTCTGCCAAGTTTAAACTGTATGGCATTTCAACATATTAGAAGCAGTACATGCTAGAAATCGTATGCAAGACACAACCAATATCACGGTGGCTACTTAAAGGTGCCTTATCATAAGTGACTGATGTGGGATATGCAAGAACAGTAGTCTGATGTAAGAACATCGTGTGATCAGATATAGTATGTTCTAGAAACAGGAACACATGTCATATTCACAACATTATGTGTAAAGTAAGTAGATGCAATTCAACAAAGTTAGAAGCTATACAAGCTAGACATCATACGCAATATGCAACCACATATAATAGTGCCAAGTTAGAGCAAGCACGTGTGATGGTGGAGTAGGGGAGATGTGCTCATCATCTACACATCTACATTGACTATCTAGCCTTGCGTTGTCTTGCGAATCTTGTTGGGAGGATGGCAGAGTAGAATTTGTAGAGAACGTCCATTTCAGTTGCTTGGAAGGACCACCATCATCCAATGCCTTGCCAATTTCCTTTAGCTTTATTGATTTTGCATTGTGAGGTCAAACCGACAAGAAAAAGGAATATAATTCGCTCTTCGAAACTCATTCATGCATGATACTGACAAACACTACTCTGATGAAAGGCAAAGTCATGATACGAGGATGGAATATGTATGAAAAAATGGACGGCTTGACATATTCACACCTATGATGTGGTAACTAAGCAGAAGGCACTTCAACAAATTAGAAGCACTGCAAACTAGACACCATATGGAAGGTGCAATCAATATCACTTTGCCAAGTTAAAACTGTCTCGTCATAGGTGGCATTCATCAAACTAGAAGCAATACATGCTAGAAATCATATTCAAGACGCAAACCAATATCACACTGCCAACTTAAAGGTGTCCCATCATAAGTGACTGATGCAGGATACACAAGAAGAGTAGTTTCATGTAAGAACATGGTGTGATAGACAGATATAGTATGTACCAAAAACAGGAAAGCGTGTCATATTCACACGTATCATGTGTAAGCTAAGCAGATGCAATTTACACTAATTAGGAGCAATACAAGCTAGACACCATATGCAACATGCAATCAGATATCAGACTGCCAAGTTAGAGCAAGCACCTTGGATGGTGGAGTAGGGGAACGGAGACTTGGACCTTGTAATGCACTATCAGTACAAGGAGAATCGGTACAGATGCTCCGTTTACATTGCTGCAGAGGACCACCATCATTGCCTTCCTTACTCTTTTCCTTCGTCTTTCTTGATTTTGCCTTGTCAAGTCAAACCCACAAGAAAAAGGAATAAAATTTGTTCTTCAGAACTCATTGATGCATGATACTGACGAACACTACTTTCATGTAAGGCAGCCGCATGATAGGAGGATGGAATATGTACGAAAAACAGGACGACGTGACATATTGACATGCATGATGTATAAAGTGTAAACTAAGCACAATGTGCTTGAACTTGTTAGAATCAATGCAAGCTAGAAACCATATGAAAGATGAAACCAATATCACTCTGCCAAATTAAAAGGGTGCCCTAACAAATGTATTTGACCAAATTAGAAGCAATACATGGCAACGGGCTAGAAATAATATGCAATATGCAACGATTAAAGGTGACTCATCATAAGTGATTGATGCAGGATACATAAGAGAGGTAGTTTCATGTAAGAACAAGGTTAACACATAGATGTAGTGTGTACCAAAAATAGGAAGGCATGCCATATTCACATGTATAATGTGTAAACTAAGCAGATGCAATTTACCCTAATTAGAAGCATTACAAGCTAGACACCGTATGCAACATGCAACCACATATCACACTGCAAAGTTAGAGCAAGCACCTGTGATGGTGGTGTAGGGGAAGTGCGGTCTTCAAGTACAGAGCTACGTTCAATATCTTCATTTAGGCTTGCTGTTTCTTGAGAATCATGTGGAGAGGATGAAATTGCATTCTTTATAAGAGTAGCGCATCTCATATTAACCCATGGGCGTGACTGTCTCATCATAAGCGATAGATGCAGGATACACAAGAACAGTAGTTTGATGTAAGAACATGGTGTGATAGGCAGATGTAGTATGTACCAAAAACAGGAAGGCGTGTCATATTCACATGTATAATGTGTAAGCTAAGGAGATGCAATTTAACAAATTAGGAGCAATACAAGCTAGGCACCATATGCAACATGCAACCAGATATCACACTCCCATGTTAGAGCAAGCACCTTGGGTTGTGGAGTAGGGGAGATGAGATTTGGAACTAGCACTGCAGTACGAGTAGCAGGAGAATCTGCAGAGATCATCGTTTTAGTTGCTCCAGAGGACCACCATCATTCTGTGCCTTCGTCCTTTCAGATTTTGCCTTGTCAAGTAAACACACAAGAAGAAGGAATGAAATTCGCACTTCCAAATTCGTTGATGCATGATACTGATGAGCACAACTTTTATGTATGGCAACCATATTGTAGGAGGATGGAATATGTATGAAAAACGCTAAGCAGAAGGCATTTCAACAAATTGGAAGCAATGCAATCTAGACACCTGATACGTCTCCACCATATCTATAATTTTTGATTGTTCCATGCTATTATATTATCCCTTTTGGATGTTTATGGGCTTTATTTTACACATTTATATCATTTTTGGGACTAACCTACTAACCGGAGGCCCAGCCGATATTGCTGTTTTTTTGCCTATTTCAGTATTTCGAAGAAAAGGAATATCAAACGGAGTCCAAACGGAATGAAACCTTCTGGAGCGTGATTTTTGGAACGAACGTGATCCAGAGGACTTGGAGTGCAAGTCAAGAAGCAGCCGAGGCAGCCACGAGATAGGAGGCCGCGCCCCCTGTCTCGTGGGCCCCTCGGGCGGCCACCGACGTACTTCTTCCTCCTATATATACCTACGTACCCCGAAAACATCCAGGAGCACCACGAAACACAATTTCCACCGCCGTAACCTTCTGTATCCGCGAGATCTCATCTTGGAGCCTTCGCCGGCACTCTGCCGGAGGGGGAATCGACCATGGAGGGCTTCTACATCAACATACTTGCCCCTCCGATGAGTTGTGAGTAGTTTACCACAGACCTATGGGTCCATAGTTATTAGCTAGATGGCTTCTTCTCTCTTTTTGGATCTCAATACAATGTTCTCCCCCTCTCTTGTGGAGATCTATTCAATGTAAACTCTTTTTGCGGTGTGTTTGTCGAGATCCGATGAATTGTGGGTTTATGATCAAGTTTATCTATGAATAATATTTGAATCTTCTCTGAATTCTTTTATGTATGATTGAGTTATCTTTGCAAGTCTCTTCGAATTATCAGTTTGGTTTGGCCTACTAGATTGATCTTTCTTGCCATGGGAGAAGTGCTTAGCTTTGGGTTCAATCTTGCGGTGTCCTTACCTAGTGACAGAAAGGGTTGCAAGGCACGTATTGTTGCCATCGAGGATAACAAGATGGGGTTTATATCATATTGCATGAGTTTATCCCTCTACATCATGTCATCTTGCTTAATGCGTTACTCTGTTCTTATGAACTTAATACTCTAGATGCATGCATGAGTCAGTCGATGTGTGGAGTAATAGTAGTAGATGCAGGCAGGAGTCGGTCTACTTGTTATGGACATGATGCCTATATACATGATCATGCCTAGATATTCTTATAACTATGCGCTTTTCTATCAATTGCTTGACAGTAGTTTGTTCACCCACCATAATACTTATGCTATTTTGAGAGAAGCCTCTAGTGAAACCTATAGCCCCCGGGTCTATCTCTTATCATATTTGCTTTTATTTGCATCTTTACTTTTTGCATCTATATTATAAAATACCAAAAATATATTTATCTTATCATACTATCTTTATTAGATCTCACTTTCGCAAGTGGCCGTGAAGGGATTGACAACCCCTTTATTGTGTTGGTTGCGAGTTCTTAGTTTGTTTGTGTAGGTGCGTGGGACTTTTGAGGAGCCTCCTACTAGATTGATACCTTGGTTCTCAAAAACTGAGGGAAATACTTATGCTACTCTGCTGCATCACCCTCTCCTCTTTGAGGAAAACCAACGCAAGCTCAAGACATAGCAAGAAGAATTTATGGCGCCGTTGCCGGGGAGGTCTTCGCTCAAGTCAAGACATACCAAGTACCCATCACAAACCATCTCCCTCGCATTTAAATTATTTGCCATTTGCCTCTTGTTTTCCTCTCCCCCACTTCACCCTTGCCGTTTTATTCGCCCTCTCTCTTTTCGCTTGCCTTTTTCTGTTTGCTTGTGTGTTGGATTACTTGTTGCCATGGCGCAAGATAATATCAAATTGTGTGATTTCTCGAATACCAATAATAATGATTTCCTTAGTACTCCGATTGCTCCTCTTAATGATGTTGAGTCTTGTGAAATCAATACTGCTTTGCTGAATCTTGTTATGAAAGATCAATTCGCCGGCCTTCCTAGTGAAGATGCCGCTACTCATCTAAACAATTTTGTTGATTTGTGTGATATGCAAAAGAAGAAAGATACGGATAACAATATTGTCAAATTGAAGTTATTTCCGTTTTCACTTAGAGATCGTGCTAAAGTTTGGTTTTCGTCATTGCCTAAAAATAGTATTGATTCTTGGAACAAGTGCAAAGATGCTTTTATCTCTAAGTATTTTCCTCCCGCTAAGATCATCACTCTTAGGAACGATATTATGAATTTTAAACAACTTGATCATGAGCATGCTTCCCAATCTTGGGAATGAATGAAATTGATGCTTCGCAATTGCCCTACTCATGGTTTGAATTTATGGATGATCATACAAAATTTTTATGCCGGTTTGAACTTTGCTTCTAGAAATCTCTTAGATTCGGCCGCAGGAGGCACGTTTGAACTTTGCTTCTAGAAATCTCTTAGATTACGTTAGGAGATGCTACAAAACTTCTTGATAATATTATGGCTAATTATTCTCAATGGCACACCGAAAGATCTTCTAGTAAAAAAGTGCATGATATAGAAGAAATCAATGTTTTGAGTGGAAAATGGATGAACTTATGAAATTGTTTGCTACTAAAAATACTCCTCTTGATCCCAATGATATGCCTTTGTCTTCTTTGATTGAGAATAATAATGATTCTGAACCTATGGATGTGAATTTTGTTGGTAGGAATAGTTTTGGAAACAATGCTTATAGTGGAAACTTTAATGCTAGACCGTTCCCTAGTAATTCCTCTAATAATTATGGAAATTCCTACAATAATTCTTATGGTAATTTTAATAAGATGCCCTCTGATTTTGAGAATAGTGTGAAAGAATTTATGATTTCTCAAAAGAATTTTAATGCTTTGCTTGAAGAAAAATTGCTCAAAGTTGATGATTTGGCTAGGAACGTTGATAGACTTTCGCTTGATGTTGATTCTCTTAAACTTAGATCTTCTCCTCCTAAGCATGATATCAATGAGTCTCTCAAAGTAATGAGAATTTCCATTGATGAGTGTAAGGAAAGAACCGCTAGATTGCGTGCTAAGAAAGATAGCTTTATAAAAGCGTGTTCTTCTAGTTTCCATGAAAATAATGATGAGGATCTTAAAGTTATTGATGCATCTCCTATTAGATCTATGTTTTGCAATATGAATTTTGATGATTATGGGACTGATGATGAATCAACCTTGCCTAAAAGGCGTCCCAAGAATTCGGAGTCTTTAGATCTTGATGCTAAAATTGGTAAAAGTGAGATTGGAGAATCCTCAACTTCTAATAATATTGAACCTAATATCTCGGATTTCAAGGAATTTGATTATGATAATTGTTCTTTAAAAGGTTGTATTTCCTTGTTGCAATCCGTTGTTAATTCTCCTCATGCTTATAGTCAAAATAAAGCTTTTACCAAACATATCATTGATGCCTTGATGCAATCTTATAATGAAAAACTTAATTTGGAAGTTTCTATACCTAGAAAACTTAATGATGAGTGGGAACCTACTATAAAGATTAGAATTAAAGATTATGAGTGTTTTGCATTGTGTGATTTGGGTGCTAGTGTTTCCACGATTCCAAAAACTTTATGTGATATTCTAGGTTTCCATGATCTTGATGATTGCTCTTTAAATTTGCAGCTTGCAGATCCACCATTAAAAAGCCAATGGGAAGGATCAATGATGTTCTCATCGTTGCAAATAGAAATTTGGTGCCCGTGGATTTTATCGTTCTTGATATAGATTGCAATCTTTCTTGCCCTATTATTCTTGGTAGACCTTTCCTTAGAACGATCGGTGCGATTATTGATATCAAGGAAGGGAATATTAGATTCCAATTTCCATTAAAAAAGGCATGGAGCACTTTCCAAGAAATAAAGTCAAATTACCTTATGAATCTATCATGTGTGCTACTTATGAATCGAGTGCCAAAGATGGCACTCGTTAGATCTATCTTCGCTTTTATGCCTAGCTAGGGGCGTTAAACGATAGCGCTAGTTGGGAGGCAACCCAATTTTCTTTATGTTCTTTGTTTTTGCTCCTGTTTAGTAATAAATCTTGCATCTACCTTATGTTTAGATGTGTTTTTTTTTCTTTTAATTAGTGTTTGTGTCAAGTAGAACCTATAGGATAACCTACGATGATAGTTGATTTGATTCTGCTGAAAAACAAAAACTTTGCGCGCACGAATATAATTTTGTAAAATCACAGGAACGTTCTTTTGCGTTGATTCTTTTTGCTTCTGTTCAATAAACAAATTTTCCAGGACTTCCTATTTTGTTAGGAGTTTTGAAGTTCCATAAGTTTGCGTTAGTTACAAATTGCTACAGACTGTTCTGTTTTTGACAGATTCTGTTTTTCCTGTGTTGTTTGCTTATTTCAATGCATCTATGGCTAGTAAAATAGTTTATAAACCATAGAGAAGTTGGATTACAGTAGGTTTAACACCAAAATAAATGAAGAATTAGTTAATTGCAGTACCTTATGTGGTGTTTTTGTTTTCTTTCACTAACAGAGCTTATAAGATTTCCTGTTGAGTTTTGTGTTGTGAAGTTTTCAAGTTTTGGGTAAAGCTTTTATGGACTATGGAATAAAGGGTGGAAAGAGCCTAATCTTGGGGATGCCCGTGACACCCCAAGATATTCAAGGATAGCCAAAAGCCTAAGCTTGGGGATGCCCCGGGAAGGCATCCCCTCTTTCGTCTTCGTTCATTGGTAACTTTACTTGGAGCTATATTTTTATTTGCTACATGATATGTGTTTTGCTTGGAGCATCATGTATTATATTAGTCTTTACTTTTTAGTTTACCACAATCATCCTTGCTGTACACACCTTTTGGGAGAATCCTATTCGATTAGAATTTGCTAGAATACTCTATGTGCTTCACTTATATCTTTTGAGCTTGATAGTTTTTGCTCTAGTGCTTCACTTATATTTTTTAGAGCACGGTGGTGTCTTAATTTTGAAGAAATTACTAGTCTCTCATGCTTCACTTATATTATTTTGAGAGTCTTTTAGAACAGCATGGTATTTTCTATGGTTATAAAATTGGTCCTAGAATGGTAGGCATCCAAGTTGGGTATAATAGAAACTATCATAGGAAGTGAATTGGATGCTATGATCAACTTGATACTTGATAATTGTTTTGAGATATGGAGGTAGTGATATTAAAGTCATGCTAGTTGGGTGATTATGAATTTAAAGAATGCTTGTGTTGAAGTTAGCAAGTCCCGTAGCATGCACATATGGTTAAAGTTGTGTAACAAATTTGAAACATGAAGTGTACCTGGCTTGTGCATCCTTATGAGTGGCGGTCGGGGATGAGTGATGGTCTTTTCCTACCAATCTATCCCCCTAGGAGCATGCGTGTAGTACTTGGTTTTTGATGACTTCTAAATTTTTGCAATAAGTATATGAGTTCTTTTGACTAATGTTGAGTCCATGGATTATACACACTTTTACCTTTCCGCCTTTGCTAGCCTCTTCAGTACCGTGCATTGCCCTTTCTCACCTTGAGAGTTGGTGCAAACTTCGCCGGTGCATCCAAACCCCGTGATACGATACGCTCTATCACACATAAACCTCCTTATATCTTCCTCAAAACAGCCACCATACCTACCTATTATGGCATTTCCATAGCCATTCCAAGATATATTGCCATGCAACTTTCCACCGTTCTGTTCATCATCATCATGACATACTTTACTTTTGTCATATTGCCATTGCATGATCATGTAGTTGACATCATATTTGTGGCAAAGCCACCATGCATTATTTTTCATACATGTCACTCTTGATTCATTGCACCATCCCGGTACACCGCCGGAGGCATTCATATAGAGTCATATCTTGTTCTAGTTTTGAGTTGTAATTCACATGTTGTAATCAATAGAAGTGTGATGATCATCATTATTAGAGCATTGCCCAAAGAAAAAAAAAGAAAGGCCAAAAGAAAAAAAATGCCCAAAAGAAAAAAAAAGAGAAAAATAAAAAAAATAAAAAAATAAAAAAATAAAAAGGGCAATGTTACTATCTCCTTTTCCACACTTGTGCTTCAAAGTAGCACCTTGTTCTTCATGTAGTGAGTCTCATATATTGTGCTTCAAAGTAGCACCATGTTTTTCATATAGTGAGTCTCATAAGTTGTCTTTTTCATACTAGTGGGAATTTTTCATTATAGAACTTGGCTTGTATATTCCTACGATGGGCTTCCTCAAATGCCCTAGGTTTTCGTGAGCAAGCAAGTTGGATGCACACCCACTAGTTTTCTTTTGTTGAGCATTCGTTTATAGCTCTAGTGCATCCGTTGCATGGCAATCCCTACTCCTCATGTTGACATCAATTTATGGGCATCTCCATAGCCCATTGATTATCCTCGTCAATGTGAGACTTTCTCCTTTTTTGTCTTCTCCACACAATCCCCATCATCATATTGTATTCCACCCATAGTGCTATATCCATGGCTCACGCTCATGTATTGCGTGAAGGTTGAAAAAGTTTGAGATTATTTAAGTATGAAACAATTGCTTGGCTTGTCATCGGGGGTATAGAAGTTGGGAACATCTTTGTCTGACAAAAATGAAGCATAGCCTAACTATATGATTTTGTAGGGATGAACTTTCTTTTGCCATGTTATTTTGAGAAGACATGATTACTTTGATTAATATGCTTGAAGTGTTACTATTTCTTTTATCAATATGAACTTTTATTTTGAATCATTTGGATCTGAACATTCATGGCACAATAAATAAAATTACGTTATGAATTATGCTAGGTAGCATTCCACATCAAAAATTCTCTTTCTGTCATTTACCTACTCGAGGACGAGCAGGAATTAAGCTTGGGGATGCTTGATACGTCTCCAACGTATCTATAATTTTTGATTGTTCCATGCTATTATATTACCCCTTTTGGATGTTTATGGGCTTTATTTTACACATTTATATCATTTTTGGGACTAACCTACTAACCGGAGGCCCAGCCCATACTGCTGTTTTTTTGCCTATTTCAGTATTTCGAAGAAAAGGAATATCAAACGGAGTCCAAATGGAATGAAACCTTCGGGAGCGTGATTTTTGGAACGAACGTGATCCAGAGGACTTGGAGTGCAAGTCAAGAAGCAGCCGAGGCAGCCACGAGATAGGAGGCCGCGCCCCCTGTCTCGTGGGCCCCTCGGGCGGCCACCGACGCACTTCTTCCTCCTATATATACCTACGTACCCCGAAAACATCCAGGAGCACCACGAAACACAATTTCCACCGCCGTAACCTTCTGTATCCGCGAGATCTCATCTTGGAGCCTTCGCCGGCACTCTGCCGGAGGGGGAATCGACCATGGAGGGCTTCTACATCAACATACTTGCCCCTCCGATGAGTTGTGAGTAGTTTACCACAGACCTACGGGTCCATAGTTATTAGCTAGATGGCTTCTTCTCTCTTTTTGGATCTCAATACAATGTTCTCCCCTCTCTTGTGGAGATCTATTCGATGTAAACTCTTTTTGCGGTGTGTTTGTCGAGATCCGATGAATTGTGGGTTTATGATCAAGTTTATCTATGAATAATATTTGAATCTTCTCTGAATTCTTTTATGTATGATTGAGTTATCTTTGCAAGTCTCTTCGAATTATCAGTTTGGTTTGGCCTACTAGATTGATCTTTCTTGCCATGGGAGAAGTGCTTAGCTTTGGGTTCAATCTTGCGGTGTCCTTACCCAGTGACAGAAAGGGTTGCAAGACACGTATTGTATTGTTGCCATCGAGGATAACAAGATGGGGTTTATATCATATTGCATGAGTTTATCCCTCTACATCATGTCATCTTGCTTAATGCGTTACTCCGTTCTTATGAACTTAATACTCTAGATGCAGGCAGGAGTCGGTCGATGTGTGAAGTAATAGTAGTAGATGCAGGCAGGAGTCGGTCTACTTGTTATGGACGTGATGCCTATATACATGATCATGCCTATATAATCTAGTAACTATGCGCTTTTCTATCAATTGCTCGACAGTAATTTGTTCACCCACCGTACTACTTATGCTATTTTGAGAGAAGCCTCTAGTGAAACCTAGGGCCCCCGGGTCTATCTCTTATCATATTTGCTTTTATTTGCATCTTTAATTTTTGCATCTATATTATAAAATACCAAAAATATATTTATCTTATCATACTATCTTTATTAGATCTCACTTTTGCAAGTGGCCGTGAAGGGATTGACAACCCCTTTATTGCGTTGGTTGTGAGTTCTCAGTTTGTTTGTGTAGGTGTGTGGGACTTTTGAGGAGTCTCCTACTGGATTGATACCTTGGTTCTCAAAAACTGAGGGAAATACTTACGCTACTCTGCTGCATCACCCTCTCCTCTTCGAGGAAAACCAACGCATGCTCAAGACGTAGCAACACCATATGAAAGATCCAACCAAAACCACTCTACCAAGTTAGATGTGTCTCATTATAAGTGGCACTTCAACAAATTAGAGGCAATACATGTTTGAAATGATATGCAAGATGCAACCAATATTACACTGTCAACTTGAAGGTGTATCGTCAGAAGTGATTGATGAGGGATACACAAGAAAAGTAGTTTGATGTAAGAACATGGTTAATAGAAAGACGTAGTATGTACCAAAAATAGGAAGGCATGTCATATTCACAGGTATAATGTGTTAACTAAGCAGATGCAATTTACCCTAATTAGAAGCATTACAAGGTAGACACCATATGCAACATGCAACCATATATCACACTGCCAAGTAAGAGCAAGCACCTGCGATGGTGGTGTGGGGGAATTGCGGTCATCAACTAGAGAGCTACATTGACTATCTTCATTTAGCCTTGCTGTTTCTTGAGAATCATGTGGGGAGGATGACACTGCACTCTTTAAATGAGTAGGGCGTCTCACAGTAACCCATTGGGGTGATTGTCTCATCATAAGTGATTGACGAGGGATACAAAAGAGCATCAGTTTGATGTACAAACATGGTTAATAGACATATGTAGTATGTATCAAAAACAGGAAGGCATGTCATTATCAAAGGTATAATGTGTAAAGTAAGCAGATGCAATTTAACCAAATTGGAAGCAATACAAGATGGACACCATATGCAACATGCAACCACATTTGACAGAGCGAAGTTAAAGCAAGCACCTGGGATGGTTGTGTGTGGCAATTGAGATCATCAACTGCAGAGCTACGTTTACTGTCTCCAACTGCTGACACTGCACCCTTTAGAGCGCTGAAACACTTAGTGCTTATCTTCGAATTACACTGGAGCGACTTCTGTCTTTTCTTTTCTGCATTCATCAACACTGCATCAGAGTCTGAAATACCCATGCATAAAAAACAATAGTGTGAGTATGGGTGAAATGTGTGCACAATTAGTACAGTGTAAAGGCAGCAGATAGCAGGTCGGTGAGAAATAAATGATGGGAGACATATGATAGCTCTACAACATGCATGGCACACTAAATTACTACAAGATTCCATGAAAATAACAGTCGACTGAAAACAAATAGGTCAGTCAATTTTTTTTGCATCGTCCGATGTACAAAGAACGGGTAGATCGCCTTCATCTACCTCTAGTCAGTTAGTGTTGACGATCTTCCTCGAAACGTCAGCGACCACCGGCCCAATCCCCTGCCTGCGACGTCCCCTCGACCTCACTGCACCGCCGTGCTTGGCACCGCCCCCGGCCATCCATTCAAGCCCCGCCGACCTCCAGATCGGGCGCAAGCAGCTCCTGCGCCCCACACCCCTATGATAGACATCGATGCGCCACTTCCCCGGCGAACAGGCGAACTAGGTGCTCCGCGCGCCTAAGCGGGTGCTGCTTCTTTTAATTGTGGTTTGACTGACCCTGAATTGAAATCCAGGTGGGCTACTGACCTCTAGCAAAGGTGAAATAGTAAAGGGAGGAAACCTTGTGCATTTAGTATCACGAAGAAGATGCAGTAAGAAGCGCTCAACTAGTTTTTTTTGTGGGATGAATACGGTGTGAGCAGAGACGTAAGATTTGCACGAATAAGGGAAGAGGAGTACCACTTTCTGCTGGCAATGTTGTGTTCTCCTTCTGTTTTTTCCAACGATCTTCTTGTGGTCCGCTGGAAACGAGAAGTTGCAGAAGATGGTGGAACCTTGGACGAACCCATGGCCAAGTTGTTTAGTGTGGCGCGGTGGCCGTTTGTCGGCGGCAGGGAACCAGATCCGAGGCGGCGAATGACGGCGTAGCGGGAACATCTCCGATGCGGTGGACGGTTGCGACAGTGGAGCGGAAGTAGTGAGGCGCAGGACGGCGTGGTCGGAGTGGTTCTAGTATGGTGCACGTCAGCATCGGCGTCGTGGAGGCAGCTCTGCATCGGCTTCAGCTGCTAAGTCCTTGAGGGCGCTACGGTTGCGGTTGTGTTGGACGACGACGTCGGGGTACTGGCTCCGGCGTGATGGAGGAGGGCGGCGGTGGATTGGGCGCTATGGGGTAGAGGATGGAGGAGGCTGGGGTTTCGTGGCTGGTGGAGAGGGCGTTTTGGCGCCCACGGAGTATGAATGGGGAAACGGAGGGAGGCGGGGAACTAAGGAGGAACAATGTTTCGGTTGGAGACGCGCTTGTTTGAAATTTGGGGAAAGTTACAAACTTTGCCCCCATCTAAAATTTCGGACATATTGCGGGTTGGGGGTAGGACAGTAATCTCAGGTGTCCCAAATGTGGGCGGGATAGATTTCTGCCGAGCGCATGGGTGTTTAGGTGCCCACGGCGTATGAATGCTTCTTGGAGGCGGTTGAGACTGGCGTCTTGGTGAAGTTACAAACCTACCCCGGTTTAGACCTTTGGACATCGGGCCGATAGGCTACATGGGCCAGAGTCAGGACAGTAATTTCCTACCACCAAACATTAGTCTCGCGCGGTTTCGGGTGACTAGAGGCCGCTTTGTTCAATATTTGGGAGCAGAAGCATTAATATTTTTGGTTCTCTTGAATTGAACTTTCAGGATTTGTCAAACTTCACAAATCTTTACTCTTGAAAATCCTAAAGCTACGATTATTTTGGAATGGAGGGGGTACATTTGAATATACATTGTACATGAGTATATATACAAAAATATGCAACTTACCTCAGTTCATGCATGGTTCCAGATATAATCTCCTTGGTTGCCAAAAAAAGTTAGACATGCGTATGAATATATAATAGCATGTTCAAACGCACAACAAAGATTGATGCCCCCTTTTACATCTGATTTTCAAATGCCATTATCTCGGGTTCAAATAGATGAATGCACTTCCTATGAATTCGACTCTTCGAAACCCCCTTTATGTTGAATTTGACATGTATTCTATTTCGTAGCTAGCAATTTGGAATGTATCCATGCAAGTGACAAATGTATAAAGTGCCTCACACTAACAACATGGAGTGCACTAATTAATGTTTATATATGAATTGCGAAAGCATCCATTGCCTGTATTTCAAACCTCTCTCACTCTACGGATCGTTAATATGAAATAAACACATGCACATGCTAGAATTCAATAGAGTATGGGTGTCTGATAGACCGACTTCCGTCCATACGCAATTTGCAAAATTCATGATCTCATCCAAAAATAATAATGCCATTTATATTTTAATTTAATGCGTAGAACCGCCTTTTACACGTAGATGCACTATGCCTTGGCCCGTTCTCACAAACGCACTATATATCTCTCTATCTAACGCATAAGTGCACACACTTTATATGCATCGGCATTTCTCTTTCACACATGCTCACAATCTCTCTTGGGGTGTCGGGGTGTCTCACACACATGCTCTCTCTGTATCTCTCTCTCTCTCTCACACACACACACACACTCTCTCTATTTTTTTGACTACCATGTACCACTCTTTTCACTAATCTCAGTTGGAAAACACTATTTCTCTCACATGCATATACACACACGCATGGTCTCTACTAGCCCTCTATACGCACATATATGTGCCTACGTGTCTCCCGCATGCACATTAATCTTTAGGCCTCTCTTGCACACATTGCCCCCCCAGACACACCTCTCTCTTAGTAGTTGGCAGATATGATTCCATCATATCATTCGGTAGGATATCCCTGACTGTTAGGCTGGATGGTAATACGAGGCAAAGTTTTACCCTAGTTCGGACCCTTGCAGTTGAGGAAAAAGCCTACTCCTGGTACTGTATATTAGTGATAGGGGGGTGTACAAAGTACACATGAATACTAGGCATTGTGCGTGTGTGTATACTATCGACGAACTAGCCCCCAAGCTTCTATAACATATTGGGGGCCTAGAATTACAAATCATATATAGTCGGCTTATCACCAGTGCGGATAGAGTCCTCCGCGACTCTGGTAGCTTCGTGTTGTACGCCGAGTCCTCCACATGGGTCTTCGTATAACGCGTCTCGGTCCAACCTATATGTGGTGCAGGATGGAACCGACCCATGAGTCCTCATGTTGACCCACCACAACTAGAAATGATGTGCCCACCACACCACACACACAATCAGCCACTAAGAAAATAAGCATATACAATAGTACAATGTTATACATGAAAGTTAATTGCATGGTGCATCCAAAAATATTTGTTCTGCATTGTGAATGTTTATATATTCTCCTAAAATATTAGTCACGGGAAAGAGAAACGAAGGGCATATCTCTCCTTGTCTACACCGTACACCCCCTCTTTCTACACCACTTTCACGTACGCACACAAACTATCTCTCGGCCCTCTAAAAGTATGCATGCCCACGACACATTCACGCGTGACGGTCAATGTATTTCAAGCTAAAGCACTATACGGTCACTGGACTTCAGAATATACTCATTACGGTCACCGTATACATTCTCGTGGTGATCATACGGTATCTAGCTCACGATACGTCCCCATATTTTCTTGATGACACTGACAGACTTTGCATTTGATGTGTGCTCCGTATTTTGTTGACGACACTTACGGTTATTGTATTTGAAGCAAAAGCACGATATGGTCACTGGACTTCAGAATAAGCTCTCACGGCCACCATTTTGTCGTGCTAACTAACATGTGGTTGGATGGTTAGGAGGACAGTGGTTTCTCGAGCCCACCAGGGTTAAAGTCCCGGTGCTTGCATTTATCCTGTGTTAATTTTAGTATTTTCCGATGATGTGCGTTTAGTGGGAGGAGACGTTCCACTCGACTACGAGGCACCTATGGTGACTTCATAAAATCTCAAGATCATATGCTGGCTCACTCTCTCGAAGGTGCTCATAGGGGTAGGGTCTGCGTGTGTGCGCTTATAGCGGTGAGTGCTTGCACATATATATGAGCCCTTGCGGCTGTACCGTGTTAAAAAAATACATGTCATGATTATACGTTCACTGGCTCACCCGTACAAACTCCATATTTTGTTGATGACACAATCAATTGACCAGTCAAACATTCCACATGGCGCAACCAGTGTTGCACCATCGGGGCGAGTAACCGTGGGGCCCACCTGTCAGCCCATATATGAAAGAAAGAAATGGCAGTTTGAGTCTGTAGTGTTAATAAAATATACATTTTAGGGTGATCATACAGTCACTGGCTCACCATACAGCTCCGTAATTTGTTGATGACACGATCAATTGACCAGTCAAACAGTCCATATTCAGCAGCACACATTACCATAGGGCCCACCCGTCAGCACGTATATGAAGGACAGAAATGGTAATAAATTAGTGGTCGGTGGGTATTCGAAGTCATGAGACCTC
>NC_041387.1:403105997-403136003 GCF_002162155.2 Triticum dicoccoides
GGAGGTGGGGAGTGGTTTCGGGGCGGGCGGGGCAGCGTGGCGGCGCGGGCCGGCCGCGGGCGGCGGGGGCCCGACGGTTCGGCCGGTGGTGGCTGGCGGCTCAGGGGGGTGGAGTTTGATGATAAACTGCAGGCCCTTGATTTCGTATCCAACGGCTGGAAAATCTAATGACCAGAGATGAAAAAGTCAGTCGACTGACGTGTAGCCTCACCCCGCATGTACACATGCACGCACGCAAGACTCTGACACATACACATAATGAACACACACGCATGCAGGCGTGCAACACTGACACGTACACATGCACTCACGGACACACGCACGTACGCACCCATGCATGCAACACTGAAACGTACCCTTGCACGCATGCAACACTCACACGCCTGCATGCACACAGCACATGACGCAAGACACACACTCAACCTATACGTGCATGCACCCTTTGTTAAGGACATGGATTGTTACAGGTATTAATCAATCTTATCTGTGATAAGCAGAACATTGATGTTTGCAGCGGTATTTATGAATCATGACATATCGAACGGGCTAGTAGTAGGCTTATCTACATGAAAAAGATGACGTCACACTCAATGAACAATCATTGGTTTATGAAATGCCCGCTTCTGACCGCCCTGGGCCACCAAAGGTTCCTCTGCTATGCACTGACATGTAGGCCATGTACCCAAAGAGCCCACACATCAGTGGAAGAATGGCGCGGTGTCCTACGCCAGAGTCGAGGGCGCCACTCGCTGCACGCCCGACTGAACACACCTCCTTGCCGCATTCAAACGCCTCCAGGAAACCCGCCCGTTTGGAAGCCGAGAAACCCACTCTAGACACACGTCCGTTCATGACTGGGCCGACATTAAACGCAACATCGGCCGAGCTCCTCCCGTCCGCCGTCTATTTAATCTACTATTTAAACAATGCCAAATGCCGGCCAAGAATCGCACACCTCCGCCGCTCCCCTATCTCCTCCTTCACCATTTTGTCCACTCTTACAATGGCTTAAGAAGAGTAGTTATTCCGCATCCAAGCCGGCTGGGTAGCCCGCCAGATACAAGCTATGCAGCTCGCTGATCCACCTCCCTCCCCTCGCCCGACGGAGCCAGTTGTTGCCCCAAGCTGGCGCACGGTTTAGCAACTCGCCGCTCCAGGCCAGCTCTACGAGGAGCAGCGCATGGGCGTCGTTGCTGCTGTCTACGCCGCCGCCTCGTACCACGTCTCCCGTTTCTGTGGTCGAGACTCCCATACCGGTGGCCACGCCATGCAAGCAGCAACAGAAGTCGGGTGCATGGAGAGCGACAAGTCGGTGGCCAGTGCCTCTGCGTCCGCCGCCATCATCGAGGAGAAGTAGAACACGGGAGGTCGCCGCCGCTTGGGTCCCATGAAGGCCACCGCGGAGGCACGCCGGCGTACACAGTAGGTGTCTTGCCGGATCCTTTTGTTGCGAGGACCTTTGTCGACCCCGCATGGGCTCCACGAAAGCGAGGAAGCCCCCTTCCACCATCATCTTCGGCATCAACCAATGATATCAGTTGGGCAGTGGGGAACCGAGCCGTCCTTTGCGCTGAAGCATATGCCTCTTGGGCTCCCGGTAGTCCGGTGATCGTGCTGCCGGACATGAGGAACACAAATCGATCAGCGAGCGACCATTTAGGCCAGGTATTATATACCTGTGCTGTCCAGAACTAGCACTGCGTAGTTCATTTGAATGTCATGAAATCAGTCATGTTTGTATGAAAATCCGGTATTTTATATGATTTCCGTTGTTGTTTATATGAAATATCGCCGTGTTTGCGTGAATTTCGTCTGGTTGGTTGAGTTGTTATCATAATGTGTGCGGCTATGGTTGGATGGCGTAATTTGCGGGTCGCCGGTCGGTCTACGGGCGGCTCAGGCGGCGTGGTGGGACAAAAAAACATAGCTCATGCGAGCTCGTCTCCAACGTGCGCGCTGGATGATGCATGAGCACCCGAGCCATTCCTCGTTCATCGGTGGCAAAGGCACCGGTGGACGTAAGGGTCGCCAATATTTTGGCTACCCCGGGAAAGATCCAAACAACCCCTCCCAACAGATTCAAATCCCTCGTTCACCATGGAATTTTGCCATGTGTTGTTTTCATGGACTAGCAAGATGCCTGTGCATTGCAGGGAACATCAAGATGCATTTTTTTACAAAACACCTGTTGTGATTGACCCATGCAGGAGTAATCCCATCTTGTAAAAACTAATGATATCTCGAGAATTTTATTGGATAAATGGTATCTCGAGAATATTATCGGACTCCATTTTTGTATACAAGGCCACAAACCCATATTACAGGTACCAAGGCAAAAATTAATGTCTTCTAAGTCAATGTTGCAAGCCACCTTGTTCCCTTGTTTGCCGTGTAAATTAATGTGTATTCTTCTCTTTCATGCACATCAAGCCAATGCTCACACTCCCGCATGCATGCAAGGGATAATTAATGTCCTCCTTTGCTAGTACTCCCTCCGTCACAGTTTACAAGTCCTGCGCGTATACCTAGGTTGCCAATTTTATCACCCTAATATAAACTATATAACACAAAATTATACGGTTTGAAAATAGAACATCTGAATTTTATATTGATATATTTTTTGCAATATATGACTTGTATTAGGTTGGTCAAATTGACGACCTAGGGATACGCGCACGCTGTCGGGGGTTGGGTGCGAGATATGCCAAAGGATGGCTTATCATGGTGGGAGCGAGTAGAACGTTGCCGGTGCCAGGAAACGGGATTAGGCGAAGGCATGCATGCCGGCGAATCTTACCCAGCTTCGGGGGTCTCCGGGGAGATAACACCCCTACTGCTACTCTGCGGGGTCTTCGCATGATCACTAAGGCGTAGTGACTACAAGGTTGCTCCTAGAGCTGTATTCTGGAGGTAGAAGGAGGCAAGGCTAGCCTTCTTCTTCCTATGCGATCTGGTCTAAGGCTAATGGAAGCCGAACCCTTTGCACGGGTGCCACGGGGGGTTTATATAGGCCTACCCCCAGGGGATACAATGGTAATCCAGCTGGGTGCGGGTCCCAGCCGTCTGTCTCACAGGCCGCCGTCTTCTCCGTCGACTGATGGGGCCCGCCGACTTGCGGGCCCCGCAGGCGAGTCCGGCACTGTAGCCGTGCTTCTGATGACGCAGGCTTGGTCATTGGATCGTGGCAACAGTGCCGCCGTCTATCGGGCGATCACTGTCGTTACTCCCCATCTTGTCTGGTTAATGGCGCGTGGGACCCGTGAGAGGGGCTGGCCGACTCCCACGGGGCCGCCTTCGGGGCGTACCCGCCGTCTTCTAGCTCTCACTGACTGGCGGGTCCGCTGTCTCTGAGCCGTATAGGTAGGCCATCGTGGCCACAGTGCGCCGCGCACTGTGGCCGAGGTCAGGTCTGGCGTGGCTACAGTGCCGGGCTACGCCGGAGATCTCTAGCGGTACGGCACACTATAGCCACGCCGACTCCTCGCAAGCAGGAGGTGACGGCCATGCCGTGGTCGTACCCGCAATGAGTATAGAGTCGCGGGCCGACTCTCTATAGCCGGCTCCTCTGGAAGTCGCCGGCCATGAGTCGGCCCATCTCGGAGTCGTCATCTGAGACTCGGTTCATCTGGGAGTCGTCATCTGAGACTCAGTTCATCTAGGAGTCGCCATCTGAGACTCGGTTCATCTGGGAGTCGTCATCTAAGACTCGGTTCATCTGGGAGTCGTCATCTGAGACTCGTTTCATCTGGGAGTCGTCATCTGAGACTCCGTTCATCTGGGAGTCGTCATCTGAGACTCGGCTTTGAGGGGCGCAGCCTGCCCCGATGTCTTGAAAGGTTCTGGGCCTCGGGTCAGCCTACCCGTGGCCCATTACTCCGACAGTAGTCCCCGAAGCTGGTGAGGCTCCGAGAGTGACTCGCTGGAGGGCCTCAATAGTTTCATTCTTCCGGTGGTCGAATCTGGGCTTCGTTTACCGTCTTCCTCTAGGCCGACTATCCGTAGTCAGATTCGTAGAGGGCCGTCTTGTTCTGCGGAGAGCTCGAAAGTCGTGGCGGGAGACCAGGCGGCGTGCCTGATACGCCTCCCTGCTGCCGCCCATCGTGGCCCTATCGCGCGGCACCATGCGGCAGGGACAGTCTGCCGTCCCACGCGCGCGACAGGACGGGCTGTCAGGCGGTGCCCGCCACTACCGCGCCTCGGCACGCGAACGGATCCGCTGCGGCCGCGCGAACGGTTAGGCTTCTCACGCCGTTACTGCGTGCAGTAACTTCGTGGGGTAAATCATGGGGCGGCGTGGGGCTCTGGGCGCAGTTAATCCCACGCCCGCCCCCTCGGCTCCTCAGCCTCCAAGGCTATAAGTGGGGCTGGGGAGTGGAGCGGCATAGCACGCACGCCCATCTCCCTCGACCCCCGCTTCCTCTTGCTTCCTCTCTCCTTCTTGCCGCCGGCGAGCAGAACCACACCGCACCAGCCAGCGATGAGCTCCTCCTCCGCTGCCGCAGCTCTGGCCGTGCGTTCCGGTGCGTGTGACGGCTCGGAGGTCGACGACGACCTCATTGAATTCCTCCGCAAGACGCGCCGGCTCCCCGGCGCACACCTCATGCGAGCCCGCACCGCGTCGGCGAAGGAGATATCGCCGGCACCGGAGGAGGGCGAGCGGGTCATCTTCCGCTCGCACCTCATGCGCGGCCTGGGGCTGCCGGCAAGCGGCTTCTTCCGCTCCTTCTTGGAGTTTCACAGCCTCCAACCACACCACCTCACCCCGAATAGGGTGGTGCTGCTCTCCGCCTTCGCCACTCTGTGCGAAGGTTTCCTCGGCGTTCTCCCCACCATCGAGCTGTGGGGAGAATTCTTCTCTTCTAAGCTCGGCGCGCACGTCGCTGGCGTGCCAGCCCAGTGCGGTGCCTTCATCGCGATGCGGCGCTCGACGGCCGACAACCCCTTCCCTTCCATCTCGCTGACCAAGTCGGTGAGGATGTGGCAGCGCTCGTACTTCTACGTGAAGAACCTCGCCTCCGACAGCGACTGGGTTAATCTGCCGGCTTACGAAGCCGGCCCCCCAGCTGGGAGGCTCCCCAACTGGTCTCATCGGGTCAAGACGTTGACTCCCGCCGGAGCCGCCGCCGTAGCGCGACTCCGAGTCTTGACGCAGTCGGAGGGCCTCGTAGGGTGCGACTTGCTGGCCGCCTTCATGGCGCGCCGAGTTCTCCCGCTCCAAGGTCGGCCTCACCTGATCTGTCAGATGAGCGGCCTCCGAGACCCAAGTCGGATGAGCACCAAGGAGATGCCCCGCGCGGAGGTGGCAAACATGGTGAATCATATCGCGAACTGCGAGTTCGTGGAGGACTGGCAGTTCAGCAAGGAGCCTTACTCGCACGACAACCCCCCACCAGTGGTAAGTCACATCTCCTTATTGCTTTGTCTTCTTTGCAGCCGAATCCGGTTTCTGATTCTCGTTGGTTTCTTCTGAACTAGAACCCCCTCATGCAGCCTGCAGCCGGTGCCACGAGACAGCCCCACGAGTTTGTCCCCGATCGTGCGGAGAGCGACGTCGACGACCCCGACTTGGGGGCGGCGGCGATGGAAGGCGACACCGAAGGCGGGGGAGGAGGAGCGGTAGGCGGCTTCAGGCCCTCGGCCACCTTCGCCGACTGGCCTGATGACGACGCCGAAGGGGAAGTCGCCCCGCGCCACCAGCCGAGGGTCGACTCGTCGGGCGCCGGCTCCTCCGCCGGCCTGGCTGGCCAAGGCGGCGCAAAGAGGCGTCACGCCAGGCCGAGTGCGCCCGGCGGCAAATTGAAGAAGTTCAAGTGGGCGGCCGCCGCGACCAAGCGGGAGGAGGCGGCCGCGAAGGCCAACCGCTTCCGTAGGGAAGTGAGAAGGCCGCCGCTAGTCTCTACGTAAGTCTTTACGCTTTTTTATTTTCCTTCGGTGAATCTTGTCCGAGTCTTCTTTTATACTCCTCCCATTCTTCTTTAGGGCCCCTCTTTCCCTTGAGAGAGTCGCCGTCCCCTCCGTTATGGGGTCGGCAGAGACGTCCGCCAATACTCGGCGGGTAGACCCCGTCGCCGACCTCCGGGAGGCGACGGAGCGAAACGCGCGGGAGAAGCGCGACGAGGAGGAGGCCGACCGTCTGGAGAAGGCGGAGGCCGAGAAGGCGGCCGCCTCCGCCCAGAAGAAGTTGGAGGATGCCGAAGCCGCCCTTGCAGCGAGACGGCGAGCCGAGGAGGCCACGCGTCGCCGATTGCCGATGCTTGTCCCCCCACTGTCCTCTGCACCGCCGCCTCCAGAGTTCACGGGGCAGACCGGAGAGGCCGGCACCGAGAACCCCGTCGTGGAGAAGGAGAGCGGCGAGGCCTCCATGTCGGACACTCTCGTGCCGCCACCACCGCCTCCACCGCCGTCTGGGAGACCGCACGGCAAATAGCCGGTGGGTCCGCCGGAGCCGCCGACCGCGGACGAGTCCGAGGCGAGGCTGCTTCTCCAAGTCGCCTCGCTGGTGCGCTGCCGTCTCGAGAGGGCGACCTCGGTGCCGCGACCTCGGGAGACCGGCGCCGCCAGCTCGGCATCCCTAGACGCTGAGGCAACAAGCGCCGCACCCATCGGGTGGTTGCGCGGAGGCGGCACTGGGCCGCTGAATCAAGCGCTTCTGGACGTTCAGGCGAAGCTGCGCGCTGAAGGCGACGCCCTTCAAACTTGCACCAGGGCGCATCTGGCAGCGCGGACGGCCGTCCGAGTACGTTTCCTTCTTCTTTTTGATTCTTGTTTTTCTCTATGGGGGCGCGCCAGCGCACCCACTGGGTGTAGTCCCCGAGTTTCGGGCTGGCTACTGAGTAGGCGGCTCGGAACTCCCTCTGGCGAGTTCCAAGTACTTATTTTGTCTGACATCGTTGTTTGTAGGAGTATCACAACCTCCGCGCCACTGCCTTCAACCGCAATGTTGAGGAGTTGAGCAAGCGGATTGCCGACTTGACGGAAAGCCGGAGTAAGTTCTTTTCCCTCTCTTCTTCGCGGGGGCGCGCTGGCGCACCCGTAGGCTGTAGTACCCGAGATTCAGGCCGACTGCTGAGCAGTCGGGCTGGATCTTCCCGGCGACCTTCTTTGCTGACGACTTATTTGTCTCTTTCTTTTGTGTTTCAGGGGCCAACGCTACTCTTCAGGGGCAGCTGGGTGAAGTTAACACCGCCTTGCGCGCCAAGGGGGAGGAGTGCAGCAAACTCGCTGCGGAGCGCGATCTGCTTACTGCGCAGCTAGCCGAGCAGAAGGAGCTGCTCAAGAAGGCGTAGGACGAGGCCGAGAAGAAGGAGGCCGCTCTCCTGGACGAGTTCGAGAGCGAACGCTCCTCCTGGACCGACAGGGAGGCGATGTTGACTTCCGGCTTCCACGAGATTGAGGATATCATCGATGGTGAGCTTTCTTTCTTTGAATTTCCGACTATGTGTCAGGCTGACTTCTAATTTTTCGACTATGTGTGAGGCTGACTTCTGATTTTTTGACTTGTGTCAGGCTGACTTCTGATTTTTTGACTTGCTTCTTTTTTTTGTCTTGGCAGACTTCTTCCCTAGCCACTCGCAGGCAGTCCCTCTAGCCATCGAGGCTGATCGTGAGGCGCGAAGGGCAAACAGTGAGGTGATTGCCGCCAACGCTCCCTTGACCGTCGATGAGCAGCTTCTGAGCATTGAGGCCCGTCTTCGTCCGGCCCACCGGCGGATGCGCCGGCTTCAGCGTGCCGGCGCCCAGGCGGTTGCCGCTCTATGGCCAGACATGCCGGCTCTGCGCACCGCCAGTCGGACCGCCGACTGGCTGGAAGTCGCCACCGGCCGTCTTGAAGCTTGGAAGGGTTCCTCGGCCCGGACCGGAGCGTGCCGGGCCTTGGAGTTCGTCAAGGCGTGGTATCCGGGGCTGGACCTGGACCGTCTGGCCGCATTCCGGTCAGAGGCCCAGGCCGAGCTGGAGGCTATGGAGGGCGCCCTTGTCGAGCGTGCGGCGGCCATCGCCGAGTACACAGACACCAGTGTCTTCGTCCTCGAGCGGGCTGAAGGTGGCGAGGAAGTGCCGCCAGAGTGGTTCGGGATGAACCCGGAATATGGCGAGGACTCGACGGAGGTGATTGACTCCAGCACCGAGGAAGAAGGCGAGGCGGAGGACGAAGGCGAGACGGAGGTGCCAGAAGGCGGAGCGGGTGACCGGCCTCAGCTCGACCGCGCCTCTAGCAACGAGCCGCGTCCGACCGGGCCAACTGCCGCTGGCGGCGATCAAGCCGAGACTGCCCAGCCGACTGCCCCGGCACCTGACACCGCCGTCTCCTCCGACCCTCCGAACCCGTCTGCTGCTCCTTAGGCTGCCTTCTGGCTTTATTTATCTGTTCTAGAAGGTCTTTTGATGAACTTGTTAATTTGCACAATTCCACCCTTGGGGTGTATTTTAAACTTCTGTCTGAAGATTCGGCCAATGGGCCTATGCTTATGTAAATGTTAATCCGAGTCCTATCTTTCCTTGCTCATTGCTCCTTTGGCTTTTTCCTTTGCCGCCTTCCCCTAGTTGCCGCTTTGCCAGCTGGCAGACCGCTCCACGGACTACCGCTGGGCCAAATGCCTGGCTACTTTGGGGAAAGCAAGTACTTGCCTTTCTTTGGAGTTTATTTAACAAGTTGGATAGGAAGCAGCAAGCCGAATACTCGCGAGTCGGCTTGTAAGAAAGGGGGGATGGAAACCGGCTTAAGCTATGTTGATGTTTTGGGTCCTTAGCCATTTTTCGTGTGGACGCCCATTCATCCTTACTCCTGCTTACCAAATAGTTGCTCTGCGAGCTGCGGCTTCTAGCAGGAGACGGCTTAGGCGTCGCACACTACTTGTCCGACTTCAGGAAACATTTCATAGCGCCATACGGCGAATCCCCGGGCCGACTAGTCGAACCCGGCGCTAAGCGGCATAGCAAGAAGTAGCATACTTGAAGGCATAATTCTTATCATACAGATAATCAAAAGGGGCAGTCCCTGAGCTCGTCTCGGGGGCCCCGAAGTCTCGGTACTTTAATACAAAGGGGTAGTGTGATACATACTGAATCAACTGTAAAACCTTCGAAGGAGGTTTGCATTCCATGGTCGTTCCGATTCCTTGCCGGAGTCGTCTCTCTTGCGAGCTCGGGGCTTCTGAGCATCGATCAGGTAGTAGGAGTCATTGCCCAACACCTTTCTGACAATAAAGGGGCCTTCCCAAGGTGCCGACAGCTTGTGTTGGCCGGCTGTCCGCTGGATCAGTCGGAGCACAAGGTCGCCCTCTTGGAAAGATCTTGGCTTGACCTTCCTGTTGTAGTATCGGCGCGGCTCTGCTGGTAGATGCCAGACCGACTGAGTGCCAATAGCCGGCCCTCTTCCAACAGATCGACGCCGTCTTGACGTGCTTCTTCTGCTTCCTCCTCGGTGTACATGGTGACTCGCGGGGAGCCGAATTCTATGTCCGTCGGGATGACGGCTTCAGCACCGTAGACGAGGAAGAAAGGCGTGAAGCCGGTTGACTTATTTGGAGTCGTGCGCAGACTCTAGAGGACGGCTGGCAACTCCTCGAGCCAACAGCCGGCCGAGCGCTCCAGTGGTTCAACCAGGCGGGGCTTGATGCCGGATAGGATGAGGCCGTTTGCTCGCTCTACCTGGCCGTTTGACTGTGGATGGGCGACGGACGCTAAGTCCAGTCGGATGCCCTGTGTAGCGCAGAAATGGGCCAAGGCTCCTTTGGCAAAATTTGTGCCATTGTCGGTGATGATGCTATGTGGTATGCCGTACCGAGTCGTAATGTCGGCGATGAAGGTTACTGCAGTCGGACCATTCAATTTCTTGATGGGTTTTGCTTCTATCCACTTGGTGAACTTGTCCACTGCGACAAGTAGGTGAGTTAGGCCGCCTCATGCCGTCTTGAATGGTCCCACCATGTCCAGGCCCCAAACCGCAAAGGGCCAGGCGATGGGAATGGTCTTGAGCGCCGAAGCCGGCTGGAGCGGCTTGGAACGGAACATCTAGCACCCTTTGCAGTTTTGGACTAATTCTTTGGCCTCTTCCAGGGCAGTCGGCCAGAAGAATCCGTGTCGGAAGGCTTTGGCGACGAGTGCCCTTGAAGCCGCACGATGGCCACACTCGCCTTCATGGATGTCTCTGAGAATTGCTTGGCCTTGTTCTGCCTCGACACAGCATTCGTAGACACCAGTGACACTGCGCCTGACCAGCTCTCTGTTGACTATGGTATAGGCTGCCGCTCGGCGTTGCACTTGCCGAGCCAGGATTTCATCAGCTGGCAGCTCTCTGTTTACTAGGAACTTGAGGATGGGCTGGGCGCATGAGGGTGCTGCTACTTCTTCGATTGCCACTATTGCGACTTGGACAAGGGTGGCTGGGCTGGGAGGCGGCGGGCTGGGATCCGCGGCTGCTTGCTGGGTCGACAAAGTCCCCGGGCCGACTGTCGCAGTCCCCGGGTCGAGTTTTGGAGTCTTCAGGCTGACTGTCGCAGTCCCCGGGCCGGGTTCTGAAGTCCCCGGGCCGGCTTTGACTGCGGTATTTTTGGAGCCGTCTGCTGGTGCTCTTGAGTCGGATCCAACTTCTTCGGGGGGAGCTGGCACAAAAATGGAGTCTGATTCTGGCGAAGGCTTGATAGACGGCTTGAGGAGGCGCTAAAGGGCGACGCCGGATGGTATTGCTTGACGGGTGGAGCCGACTCGTGCCAGGGCATCCGCTTGGTCATTGTCATTTCTTGGAATGTGAAGGAATTCACACCCCTCGAAATATCCCTGAGTTGCTGCACCAGGAAGCGGTAGCTCGCCATGTTTGCGTCTTTGGCGTCCCAGTCACCAGATGATTGCTGGACCACCAAATCGGAGTCGCCGTAGCACAGGATCCGGCGGATGCCGAGTTCTTTGGCAAGCCGGAGCCCGTGAACGAGCGCCTCGTATTCGGCAACGTTGTTGGAGGCGGCGAAGTGGATCTGCAGCGCGTACTTGAGCTTGTCGCCTTTGGGGAAGGTGAGGACGACGCCGGCTCCCAGGCCGGTGCGCATCTTGGAGCCATCGAAATGCATTCGCCAATGGGTGGAGTCAGGTGCTGGCGGCAGGTACTGGGTCTAGGCCCAGTCGACAAGGAAGTCGGCCAGTGCTTGTGACTTGATGGCGGTGCGGGGCTGGTAGTAGATGGTGTAGGGAGCCAAATCTATGGCCCACTTGGCTACTCGGCCTAAAGCATCACGGCTTCCGATGATCTCGGCTAGTGGAGCGGTGCAAACCACAGTGATTGGATGTTCTTGAAATTAAGGCTTCAACTTCTTGGCGGCGAAGTGCACGCAGTAGCACATCTTTTGGTAGTGGGGGTAGTTCTGTTTGGAGGTCGACAGTACCTCGCTCAGGTAATATATCGGTCTCTGGACAGGGAGCGCCTTGCCTTCCTCCTTGCGCTCGACTACGACCACTGTGCTGACTACCCGGCTGGTGGCGGCAATGTATAGGAGCATAGGCTCTTTGGGAGTCGGAGCCGCCAGCACAGGGGGAGTAGTCAATCTTCTTCAACTCGAGAAATGCTTCATCCGCCTTGTGGTTCCACTCAAAAAAGGTGGTCTTCTTCATCAGTTGGTACAAAGGGAGAGCCTTCTCGCCCAGCCGACTGATGAATTGGCTGATGGATGCCAGGCAACAGGTGAACTTCTGCACATCTAACAGTCGGCGGGGGACTTCCATTCTCTCGATGGCTTTGATCCTCACAGGGTTGCACTCTATGCCGCGTTCAGAGACGAAGAAGCCAAGGAGCTGGCCAGCTGGCACTCCGAAGACGTACTTCTCCGGATTGAGCTTGATCTGGAATCGGCGCAGATTCTCAAAGGTTTCTTGGAGATCTTCCAACAATGTTCCCCACTTTTCCGTCTTCACTACCACATCATCCACGTAGATGTGGGCATTTCTGCCGAGTTGCTTGAGGAGGCACTTCTACATGCAACGCTGAAAGGTGGCGCCGGCATTCCTCAAGACGAACGTCATAGTCAGGTAGCAGAAGGCTCCAAACGTCGTGATGAAAGCAGTCTTCAGTCTGTCTGCCGGGTTCAGCTTGATCTGGTGATATCCTGAATATGCATCTAAGAAGCTCAACAGCTCGCATCCGGTTGTGGAGTCTATCACCTGGTCAATTCTTGGCAGGGCAAATGGATCTTTGGGGCAAGCTTTGTTGAGGCTTGTGTAGTTGATACACATCCGCCACTGCTTGTTCTTCTTCAGCACTAGGACCGGGTTCGCCAGCCATTCTGGAAAGAACACCTCCATAATGAAGCCGTCCGCTAGGAGTCGGGCTATCTCTTCTCCAACAACCCTTCTTTTCTCTTCTGACAGGCGGCGCAAGGGCTGCCTAACGGGCTTCACATCAGATCGGACATGTAACTTGTGCTCGGCGAATTCCGTCGATACACCTGGCATGTCTTTAGGGGACCATGCAAAGATGTCTCGATTCTCACGGAGGAAGTCGACGAGCTCGCCTTCCTATTTGCTGTCTAGGTTTGCACCTATGACAGCGTGCCTCTCCGGGTGCTCCGGGTCCTAAGGTATCCTCTTTGTTTCTTTAGCCGGCTTGAACGAACCATCAGCTTCCGACTCCTTGGGGTCGGGCGACATCTCTGGCTGCTTGCCGGCCATCGCCACAACCCGGTCAAGGAGCCGCCTTTCAGCTGCGATCACCAGGGACTCGGCCAACCGACTGCTCTTGGCCGCGCAGGCAGACGACTTCCTGTAGTCGCCATCCACGGTCAGAATCCCCTTTGAACTCGGCATCTTCATCTTGAGGTAGGCGTAGTGGGGGACCGCCATGAATTTGGCTAAAGCAGGTCGGCCAAGCAGCGCTTGGTATGGGCTTTCAAGGTCCACCACTTCAAACCAGACTGGCTCTCGGCGAAAATGATCTTTGTCTCCGAAGAGGACGTCTATCTGGATCTTGCCGATCGGGGAGGAGGAAAGGCCAGGTACAATGTCGTGGAAAACAGTTCGGCTGCTTTGAAGCTATTTCTGCTTGATTCCTAATTTCTCCATGGTATCCTTGTACAGGATGTTGATGCTGCTGCCTCCGTCTATCAACACTCGCGAGGAGCGAGCGGCCCGCCTATCAGTGGCCAAGGTTGCATTCAGAACCAAGGCGTAGGAGCCCGGATTCGGCATCACCTCTGGGTGATCTGCTCTGCTCCAACTGATAGGCTTCTCGGACCAATGCATAAACTCCGGAGTATCTGATGCTACTGCATTTACTTCTTGCTGCTGCAACCGTCTGCTGCGTCGATCATCAGCCATACTGGTGAACACCACATAAGCTCCATGCTCTTCGGGGTATTCATCTTGTACGGCGCCGACTGGCCTGGCCGCCAGCTGCTGGGGCGGCTGTGGAGGCGGCGGCCCAGCAGGCGGAGGAGGAAGGAGGACGTCTCCCTTGGCGATTCTGGTGAGCCAGTGGCACTTCCGAGTGGTATGGTTTGATGGCTTCGCACCGCTGTGGAACTTGCAGGGACCATCCAGAGTCTGCTCGTAAGAGAAGGCTGGCAACCAGTTGGACTTGCCGCCTTTCTGCCGCTTCGTCGGAGGCTGCCCCTCAGGCTGTTGGTCTTCGACTGTCGTGACCTGCCGACTGCTGGATGTCGACTGCGGGGCCTTGCGCTTGTGATCATTCTGCTGCTGTCGCCGATTGGTATCTCCAGCCAGAGTTCTGGGAGCTTGGGGGGCCACTTTGCCAGTCGCACTAACTTGAATCTCTGTCTTCATGGAAGAGTCGTCCGTGGCATATTTGTCTGCGATGACCAGCAACTCATCGAGGGTCTCGGGCTCGTCGCAGAGGAGCCGGTTCTTGAGGAGGGTGCCTTCTCTGCACCCGGCGGTGAAGTACTCGATAGCCTGCACCTCGTGCACGCCCTCGCAGGAGTTCCGAAGCTCGCCCAATCGCGTGAGGTAGTCGCGTGTCGACTCGTCTTGGCCTTGTATGCACAAGGAGAGCTGTCGTGGCTTGGGGGGCCGCTTGTACGTGCTGGTGAAGTTGCGAACGAAAGCTTCGGTGAAGTCGACCCAACTGTTGACGCTGCGGGGCTTCAAACTGTTCAACCATGTCCGGGCCGTGCCCTGGAGCATTAGCGGAACGTACTTCACGGCAACACGCTTGTTGCCGTTTGCTATGTTGACGGTTGTGGAGTAGTCAACTAGCCAATCTTCCGGCTTCACGTAGCCGGTTTATTTGGGCGTGTCTCGGGGGAGCGTGAATCATTTGGGGAAGGGCTCATCTCGGATGTGGGGCCCAAAGCAGGGCGGACCCAGTTCGTCTTCTTCTTCCAGCGCCAGGGATCGGTGGAGTCGGTCGATCCGGTGGCGTGCGTCGTTTTCTCCGACTCCCTCTCGACGGCCGAGGCGGTCGCCGAGAGTCGGGTGCTCGATAGGCGGTGGGGAGACTCGTCTTTCCCTTCGTGCCGGGGGAGGCAGGTAGTCGCCCTACCGCTCCACTGCTCTTGGGTGGCCGTCTTGGTCGCGCTCGATGGTGATGCAAGTCCGACTGTGGCTGACAGCCGGATCCCTCTCTTTTCTTCCGCGGACTTCGCCAGACGGTGTCCGAGACGTCATGCCTTGATCTCGGCGGGGAGGTAAATCGTCATTCTGTCGCTGCGGCGCCTCCGTGCGACAGCCGACTTCGTTCTGTGCGGCAGCCGCTTTGAGGAGTCGCTGGACTCGCTCAGTCATTAGGCGGCGCTCTTCGCCTTCGAAGTTGTCCAGCTCGTCTGCTGCTGCCTGGGCGGCACAAATGTTCTCCGCAGGCGTGGCATATATGGGGCGATCGGCCCCGAACAGGTTGGCAACGGTCGCGCCACGTTGTCGGACCGCGCCTAGGCGGCTAGGCCCAGTCGGCGCCGGCGAGCCGCCCACAGCGCGATCCATCTCATGTTGGTAGGCCTCCGACAAGCGTCTCATGCTTGCCAGCTTCTTCACGCCTTCGACAAGCTGAAGGCGGCGTGCCTCCAGCGTCTCGGCGTCAACGTCCTCCAGAATGGGCGCCGTCAGGTCTCGCAGAGCCGTGTCGAGGGGGTCATGAGCTCCTTCACCGGAGCGCTCGCCATGACTGATGACAAGCACTTCCGTGATGGCGCTTCCGCCACTCGCCTCGCGAGGGAGCGGCTCGTCGTAGATCACCACGTTGGAGGGGAACGTGTTGAGCGACACGCCGTCGGAGTCGACCAGCATCGGGTCAGTGGAGCCTACGGACTCCAAGTCCACGACAGGCTCGCCGGCGACGTGGAGATGGTCGAGGAGGCCCGCGAGGAGGCTTTCGGGGCCGCCCGTGCCTGCATCGGATGCAGGCTCGTCGGAGATGCTAACCTCGCCGAGAAGGTCAGCGAGGCAGCTCGCCACACAGGTGTCGTCGACGCTTTGCAGTGCGTCAGGGCAAGCACCATCGGGCGTGCCGGCTGGCTACGCTCGCGGGGGAGGAAAAGGGTTCCCGTCCAAAGCAGGTCTTCGAACGACAGTGCACCTCGCCCCACGGTGGGCGCCAAATGTCGGGGGTTGGGTGCGACATATGCCAAAGGATGGCTTATCATGGTGGGAGCGAGTAGAACGTCGCCGGTGCCAGGAAACGGGATTAGGCGAAGGCATGCACGCCGGCGAATCTTACCCAGCTTCGGGGCTCTCCGGGGAGATAACACCCCTACTGCTGCTCTACGGGGTCTCCGCATGATCACTAATGTGTAGTGACTACAAGGTTGCTCCTAGAGCTGTATTCTGGAGGTAGAAGGAGACAAGGCTAGCCTTCTTCTTCCTATGTGATCTGGTCTAAGGCTAATGGAAGCCGAACCCTTTGCATGGGTGCCCCGGGGGGTTTATATAGGCCTACCCCCTGGGGATACAATGGTAATCCGGCTGGGCGCGGGTCCCAGCCGTCTGTCTCACAGGCCGCCGTCTTCTCCGCCGACTGATGGGGCCCGCCGACTTGCGGGCCCCCCCGGCGAGTCCGTCACTGTAGCCGTGCTTCTGATGACGCAGGCTTGGTCATTGGATCGTGGCAACAGTGCCGCCGTCTATCGGGCGATCACTGTCGTTATTCCCCATCTTGTCTGGTTAATGGCGCGTGGGACCCGTGAGAGGGGCTGGCCGACTCCGGGGAGCCGACTCCCACGGGGCCGCCTTCGGGGCGTACCCGCCGTCTTCTAGCTCTCACTGACTGGCGGGTCCGCCGTCTCTGAGCCGTATAGGTACACCATCGTGGCCACAGTGCGCCGCGCATTGTGGCCGAGGTCAGGTCTGGCGTGGCTACAGTGCCGGGCCACGCCGGAGATCTCCGGTTGTACGGCACACTGTAGCCACGCCGGCTCCTCGCCAGCAGGAGGTGACGGCCACGCCGTGGTCGTACCCGCAATGAGTGTAGAGTCGCGGGACGACTCTCTATAGCCGGCTCCTCTGGAAGTCGCCGGCCATGAGTTGGCCCATCTGGGAGTCGTCATCTGAGACTCGGTTCATCTGGGAGTCATCATCTGAGACTCGGTTCATCTAGGAGTCGTCATCTGAGACTCGGTTCATCTGGGAGTCGTCATCTGAGACTCGGTTCATCTAGGAGTCGTCATCTGAGACTCGGTTCATCTGGGAGTCATCATCTGAGACTCGGTTCATCTGGGAGTCATCATCTGAGACTCGGCTTTGAGGGGCGCGGCCTGCCCCGATGTCTTGAAAGGTTCTGGGCCTCGGGTCAGCCTACCCGTGGCCCATTACTCCGACACACGCCCTATAAACTGAGAGAGAGGGAGTACTACGAGGCAAACACCATTAATACTACATCGATTAGTGTTAGTTGCCTTGTATATCTGCAAATTGTAATTTTGATAGTGGCCTTGTATATAAAAATGGAGGGAGAAAGATGAGAGATAAGGTGAGGAGGATTGGGGCGTGGTGGTGACTGGTGGTCAGACTGGGCGGAGACATGGGGATGGATGGTGCATTATGTCTAGGTTTGTATCTCTCTCACACACACCCACGTAGGTGGGGGACGTGCATGAAGAGAAGAGGTGCACGCACGATGCACGTACTCCCGTCTCTTTCCCAACCACACCCGTGCGGGTACACGGTGGATCTCATTTCTATACGAAAAGGCAGCCCACGTGGTAATTTGACACGTGTACTGGTTGTCCACTTGGAGGAGGGAGGATCGTCTACCACGGGTGAACAAACAAATTGTGACTTGACGCATTATGTTAAAAAAGAGGCAAACCATGTGGGGCCTACCTTAGAGGCAAGGCTCTATACACTGAAGTACTTTTGATGTGTCCCATCAACTCGCAGAACGAGGAGAAGCTTGCTTAGTATGCCGTCTTCCCCGCCCACGGGCGCGGTGGCTCGCAGGATGAGGTGAAGCTTGCTTACTAGTAGTAGTACTACTGTACGTCTTATGCCCACTCCCTCGCCCACGCACGCGGTGGCTCGCAGGACGAGGAGAAAATTTTACTACTCCCTTCATTTACTCCTCGTCCTACTACCTTGGTTAGAGAGATTATCATATTGTTTGGAATATATATGTCCTTTAGTACTCCCTCCATTTACTTATACAAGGCCACTATAAAAAATACATTTTGCATCTATACAAGGCCACAAGTAGTAACAGAGACAAAAGTTACTACTCCCTCCTTTCGAGTTTATGGCTCAATTTCAAAATCTCTCCAACCAAGGTAGACGGTGAGTGGTCGAATTAATTTCGTAGTTTGCACAAGTAATTAGTACGCTTGTTTTTCTCAAGAAGTTATGTTTACCGAGGCATTAATTAGAACGAATGCATGAATGACCACTAAATTTCCATGAACTTCTACATGCATTGGTGAGTTTTCTCTTGACACAGCTTGCATCGGGTGATCTAACGCACCTTGAAATCCAACATGTGATGGTACTACTACTAGTAGTAGAATTGAGACTTATCAAACGGAAAAACGAAGCAGAAAAAACCCAAGCCGTGTCTTGTACTCCTCCGTCGACGCTCCATTTCATGAATTATGTACTTCCTATCGCCGACATGTGGGACATATAGCAACCGGGTCGACGTGTCAAGCACCAAATAATAGTGCAGAACAGTAGGGGGGACGCACCCCAGTCGTACCGCCCCAGTAGTACTCCGTAGTAAAGAGCAACAAGATGTCAAATCACAATGCCGCACCTTCCCAGACGGACGAAGCAACCATTATTTCACACTTCGGTTCGCCATCATCTCAAACCATGTAGTATTGCTTCTGCCCCAAGAG
Organism: Triticum dicoccoides; assembly: GCF_002162155.2. Classification (NCBI taxonomy): domain Eukaryota; kingdom Viridiplantae; phylum Streptophyta; class Magnoliopsida; order Poales; family Poaceae; genus Triticum; species Triticum dicoccoides. The sequence goes on from NC_041387.1 coordinate 403,124,255, forward strand.
GGACACGTGCATCGCCTTGGTACATCATGACACGTGGAACAACCTGACATGCCATGCTCCCCCGCCGATCGATCGGTAAAATCACCTCATTTTTACCATACTTCCTCTATATCGGTTTACATGGCATGCACGTCGTTCTAGGTTGAGGTTTAACTAGCTATATATGTGATGAACAATACTCTAGCCTTTTAAAAAATGTATACTTTTGTAGAGTAGTAGTATCGATGGATTGCGCCATGGAGCAAAACTTGAAATAAAAAAAAAGGTGGTACATATAGAGAGAACTCATCGCCAAATTATGCATATAGTACTATTAAAAAAAGCTAGTACGTGCTTAAATGGGGTGCTAAATTCTATTAAAGAAATACTAGTATGTGCATACTGAAGAGTTAAAGTAACGAGAAGAAACATAACATATTCTGTTGGGGGCTCAGCACAACACACCCCTCAAATTAAACTAAGCACACCTGAAATTAAACTATGCAACTAATCAGGTAGTTACTGCATTAGAACCACCATGAGCAACGACACTGCCACTTTACTTGGAGTCCTCGTCCACATCCTCGACTTCGTCCTTGTCCCTCTTCCTCTTGGCCGATACTTCTTTGCTTGAACCGCACACTTGGCTCTTGCTCTTCATCCAACCCTTGTAGATATTGAAACAAAGGTAGCCATCCATTACAGCGTAGTGGATGTGGTCTATATCTAGTACATTCCGCTGCCATGCATGATGATGAAACGTGTGATGAGGTTTCTCGAGTTTACCGTACGAAGGATAAACCATGGCTCCTGCCAGGGTCAGCATTGAAGGCTGACCACTGGAGGGCAGCAACCGATTCTTCTAGAGGTCGAAGGGGTTGCCTACAACGAGGCCTTTCTGACCCAGGACTCTTTTGTCGTTCATAAAGTCTACAGTAACAAATTTGACTAGGTTGCTCTTGAGGAAGTTCTTAAAATCCAGGCATTCAACGTCCGCATGGCATATGTGGTAGACCAAGCATAAGTCATCCACGCAAACCTAGATCATGGTAGCTTCTTCCTCTCTTCGTCCTTTAGATCCTTCTCCCGTCCCAGGACTATGGTGTACTCAACATCTAGCCCAGCGACCCACTCATCATCTGAGTTTTCGAACATGCGTCTGAAGCGAGGAAGGCATCCTTTCACCATCGCGGAAGAACGGGTGTAGATGACGTCGAACTCATCACCGGTGATGGTTCTAACCTTGTACTCACCGCCGATCATGGAGATTTGGGACGCCATGGATTTAGGAGGAGGGTTAGGATTAGTGGAACTGCCGTAATGTGAAAGGACAGGACGACTAGGAGCGAACTGCCGTAATATTAAAGGACATGTGGGGACGAGTAGGAGCGAACTGCCAGCGTGCGAACGGCAGGGTAGTGGCTTTCCATTCTCCCATGATACAAGCTTCCGAGAGCCCTTGGATCTGAGATTGAACGGTTGCATGGCGTGATTCTAGACCTATGGGTGAATATCCTATCCTAGAGGGTTATTCTGCAAATTTTCAGCAACTTAGCATGCGACCGCTCGATCTCAGATCCAAGAGCTGCCAACAGCCCGTATCATGGTCGTGCCTATCACGACCATCGCGTCGCTCGCGCCCTTGGAGATTTAACATGGTGCATTAGGCTATCTGATATTGGCATGTCATACATAGTCATCACTTAGTCACTCGTACTACAACAAGGTTAGCTATAAGTGTATTTATTTTTTTACTTCTCTCTATCACTTTCTTCGTACTCCATCCGTCCCATAATATAAGAACGTTTTTGACACTAGTGTAGTGCCAAAAACGTTCTTATATTATGGGATAAAGGGAGTAGTATTTATTGCATTTGCCAAGGAGTGACCTCTTCCAATGAAATGGTGCTTTAGATGAGGTGCTAAGGGCATTAAATGGCTTAGCAATCAAGTCCCCAATGCATAGGTGCTTATTAGTTTTTTGTTGCTAAGTTTGCTTCATTTAATTAGCTATAGACTCAAAATTGTCTTTTCACCTAGGTACACGCGCTTAGCACCGTTTCTTCCTTGGGTCACCAAACTAGTCTCTCTCTTCTTAATTAACTTGCCACATTAGACTTTATGCCTATGTGGCAAGCTTAGCACCTGTAGGAGCAAGTAAGTACTACAATAGTGGCCTATAAGCCCACTTTACATGGCATTTTTGCATATGTGGAGGAAAGAGGCAAGGAAAAAGTGGAGAAGTTGGCTCTCATACAAGAGCCAGCCTCTACTACATGGTGGAGCACTGGGAGAGGCACCTGTATGGAGGTGGTCAAGAATCAGGAGACTCACGCCAGACGTTGCACCGCAGTTAAAATGATAATGGCAAGGCAAATCATGGGGCCCCACTTGTCCAGCAGTAACTCACTGTCAAATCACACAACCCTACGTTTGCAACAGCCTACTCCCTCATCTTCTCGCGTCTCTGTCGAACCGACTAGGCGGAACTGCCCCGCCTACCGCGCAGGAAAAGCCCCGCCCTCAACTTTTAAATACTAGTATATGTTTAGAAACTACATCCGCTTAAGAATCCAATGATATACTTTTTGTGACATAGTAACTCATATTTAGTTAGTCAAATGGATGACCTAGAACTACGTGCACGCCCTATAAACCGAGACGCCTAAAAAAACCGAGACAGAGAGGGTAGTTCAGTACGTATATTTTTAGATCAATATAGTTAGGATTCACCAAGGAGCAAAACCAAGTGGTAGGCTGCTCCTGTCATGTTGGCGTAGCAACTCAAACAAGGTCAGTCTGCACACGAAATGGTGACACACTTAATAGGACCCCTTTGGCCGACATGTGGCTCATCCACTGTCTTGTTCCACGTGCGATGCACCAAATTACAATTCGGAGCAGTGGTTGGAATTGGAGGCACCCCGGTCATAGCGCCGCAGTAGTAGAAAATGAGCGATGAGGGGTCAAATCATAAAGCCCCACCTTTCCCTCATTAAGCTGGATGGACGAAGCAACCATCATTTCACTCTAGGGCGCAAGAGCATAAAGAAAAGAGAAAACAATGATGCGTGCAGCAGCTACCTAGGGCACCCTAGGGTAGGGGTCTCCACTACAGATCCTTTTTTTTGAAAGCGCCTCCACTACAAATCGACTTCTCCCTCGTCCTCTTGAAGAAAACCGATGATGAGTGCGGGTGGTAAGGTTTGTAGGAGTACTACACTGTGCGGGGCCACATCGTAGTAAACAGGAGAGGGATCGGGTTCGAGTCGATGCCTTAAATATGTGTGGGCCGCTTGGTTTTATGTGAACGAGGCAACATTTTGGGTTTGGGGACCAGTGGAGATATAGTACGTACAAAAAATTGTGGACATAGGTTCGACCGAAGGAAATGATGCATGGGCCTTGCATTTTGATATACCTGGGGCCACGTGAAATTTGCTACTCTACTCAAAACTAGTAAGGTACACATGCATTGAACGCATGAGATTTTGAAACCAAATTATGAATAAATACACACTATAGCATGTAAAGCTTGGAGTCATATATGCATGATGTAGATGTTCGTTTAGTTCTTATAGTTCATCTCATTCAAAATCAATTAGTTTTATAAAATGTTAAGATTCATGGGGTTGTGCATTGTAAAGCATAAAGTAAAAAGCAAATAATGGCAATTCATTTAGGAAAAAAAATCAATTATGATACGGAAGATTCTAGAACAAAGGATAAGTGCTTGTGTTTTGAGGTTTGTGCATTATGCTTAAGTTCAACCATGGAGTCTTCTAAATTGTACATGTGGCAGATCTGGTGCAATGTTGATGATATCCAGCGGCCACTAGTGCTCGGATTTGCCATCTCTGCACTGTCAGATTATCTAGCGACCATCTTTCAAAGTTATTCGCACAATATGTAGTTCTTGTGCCATATTTGCATGTCTTGGAAGAAAGCTACTAGTGGGTTGTACTAGCTATTTAGAAATAGAAGACGTATACATGGAAGTTGTAGGGAAAGAGATGACATGGAGTATCTCAATTCCTATGAGTAGGGATTGGAAAATAGATGTCATTTGGTTCGCATCATAGGAACTTTTTTTATTGAATCTAGAGATGACATGTATCTCAATTCCTATGAGGAGGGATTAGAAAAGAGATGTAATTTGGTTCATATCATAGGAACTTTTCTATTGAATATATGCTAATGTTTATTTTTCTTTGAAATTATGGGAGTATAGGAATCCATTCATATGAACCAAGTGGCTCTAAAGCTATAGAAATGATATCATGTTTATTTCCTTTGAAATGTGGGGTATATGAATCTATTCATATGAACCAATTGGCTCTAAATGAAAAAATCCTATAAAAATCATATCATATAGAGTTCCTATGATATTCCTCACACCGAAGGATGGTTGAAGTTGCTGCAGGTGATACGATGGTCTTTCTTTGTAGACTCCTCCCCCATCTTTATAGTTACCTCTCAAAGATGAATGAAATGATATATACAGGGTGTTCTACATGTGCAATTTGGTACACGAAAACTTGGTAAAAGTTTGCGAGGTTCGAATTTTGAATAAAGCTATATGCACTGCATTTTGGTACGAAGGGAGTATACGACAGTTGCTAACACTCATGTGGAAGATTTGTGTGTAGGAGGAGTGGCTGTTCTGTTAAATGACATGGCAAAACTGACACTGTCGGATGCCGATCTAACGGTTCTTACGGTGTTCGTTAGGAAAAGGCTTGTGGCGAACATTTGTCGGATAATGATTTATGGACACATGCATTGCATTGATACGTGCCCCCCTCTCTCTCAAGCACACGCACCCTCATGAGTCACAACTCTCCCGAGTCCTCTCGCACCCACCGTTTATCTGCAGGTAGACGTCACACACATATGTGCTCTCCACACCCTATCCTCAGAACTTCTAAAAAACAAAAGACGTCACACACATTTTATTTTAGCTCACACGTCACACACTTATACTACTACTCTTGCGGAGAACATTCTTTGGGCATAGTATATTGTACTCTCACGTAGGAGCGCATTTTTTTGAAGCTTGTACAACAAAATCACTCCATTATATATATAAGCAGGAGCCTTAGCGCTTGCTTTACTAGGGTTCCTCTCGTTCACTCTCTCATGCTCTCCAGATCTAAGCAAGACATAGGTGGCCACACTCTCTCTCAGCTCACGGCTGGTCACAAATCCGGCCGGACAACCTCGACCGGGGCAGGGGTCACTACAAAAAAATACACTTTTGTGATGGTACGTGTTTGTCACAGTAGGTCGCGTTTTTTGTCATGCATGTACATCCATGACAAATTTATGACAGAATCAAGATAGTCATACGTGTGCTGTCGTAGAAGTGTTCCATGACATTACCAAAATTATCATCACGGAAGTGTCCACTTCCATGACGATAAATCTTGCGTCATAGAACTACTTTCGTCAAGGGTGACCGACACGTGGCATCCACCGTAATGGTACGCCATTAAGCTATCGGGTCGGGTTTTGGATCCGATAACCCGTTAACATCCCCGACCAATGGGGATTTTCCACGTGTAAAATCATCATTGGCTGGAGAAACACATGTCGGCTCACCGTTGGGACAGATGTCATCCGCTCATTGGACCGAAGGCGCCTATGATACGGCGACATGTGGCACGGCCCAACAAAGGCCCATTCCTGTGAAAAGGCCGGCCCGTTTGACTTGGTCAAAAGGTGGCGGGCCGGCCCATAGAAAGCCTGTTAACGACCTGTTCGCATATAGCCCATTTACAGCCCGCTAACCCAGGGCCCGTTACGCCCTATCCGAATTAGTCCCAGTAGTGTCATCTGGGCCGTCCAATATGATTCAGCCCGTTTTAACTTCCGGCCCGTGTGTGGCCCATGACTTCTTTCGGCCCATATGAGGACCTTTGTAACTCTTGGCCCATTAATGGCCCGTGGTGAAACTGGCCCGTAATGAACAGTGCATCACTTTATACCCATTAACGGCCCGTTATTCCATTGGGCCGTTTCCAGCCTAAGTTATCTTTCGGCCTTCTCAGGGCCCATTGATTCTTGGGCTCATTTGCAGCATTCGGTTACATACAGACTGTTACTCTCATTTTCTGCTTGTGGGCCAAATTCAGCCTGTCGTTACAGTCGGCCCGTTTGCGGTCCGTTAATACGTTGGGCCGTTTTCATGTAAAAAAACCCGTTGGGCTGTTTTCATAGAGTTATCAAATACAGCCTATTAACGGCCCGTTATGGTCCAGGAATAGTACGGCCCATGATTGGCGAAATGATGATACGCCCCGTAGAAGGCCCATGGATCCTACGACCCGTATGAGGCCCATGGATGGTACGGCCTGTAGAAGGCCCATGGACCCTATGGCCCGTAGAAGGCCCATTGATCCCTAAGGCCCGTATAGAAGGCCCATTGATCCCTAAGGCCCGTATAGAAGGCCGATGGATCCTACGGCCCGTATAGAAGGCCAATGCTCCTACGGCCGAACAAAGGCCCATGGATCATACGGCCTGCAGGAGGCCCATGGTTACAGCAGTCCGTGTGTTGCCATGATTATTTTGGCCTAGTTACCAAAAATAGGCTATTGTGGCCACTAGAAAAACACATAAAAAGAACTATAGTGACTACAAGTAAACAACTAAACAAGACAATAAGGAAATAAATAAGCAAGCAATTAAGGCTAGCCTATTACCGCTATTACACATATTACACCCACTGGGCATCAAAGTTCTCCACCAGTGCAAATATAGGGAACAAAGCAGCATATTACATACACTTGGCCATCAAAATTGGCCACCAGTGCAAATAAACGCGGCAGCAAAACAAGAGCATAACTGAAACAACTTCAGAAGAGCTCAAGAAACATTATCCTGGGTATCCACCATGCTGGCAATAAGCTTAGAAAGCTGATTAGCTTTGTCCTGTTTGGCGCTAAAATCCTCCAACGCTTGCTGTTGCACCAGAAAGTTTGCATCTGAATGCTCCAGGGACTTCCGCAGTCCTTCCGCTTCTTGTCGCAGCACAGCTGATCGATGTCTTTCAGCTTGTAGTTGAGACTCAAGAAACCGAACTGATTCTGACAGTGAGTTTGAATAGCTTGTGCAAGCGGTAGTGGCCAGTAACTCGAACACTAAACCAAGACACGACTTTGGGGTTGTCTTGCTGTCTTCAAGATAGTCTTCCTTAGCTGTTTTATCAGCTTTGTTGGAGACCAACAAGGATGTATCACTATCCTGAACCTTATCTGCATTACTTCCTTTACCATTGCTTAATAAGGCACTCTTCCCCAACATTCTGTCAGTATTCTAAAAGAAGAAACAAGCAGACACATAACAAGTTTAGCATGTACTAGTATATGAAACTCATTTCGGTGAACCAGTTCATTAGTAAGGTGGACAGGATTAAACTACCAAGTCTTCTATTGCCAAGTAATAGTACATAATAAAAGCATCAAACAAACATATATCTATGTCCTATGGTCACTGCATTGTCTTGCCAAATCAAAATAGAGACACGGTTCAAATCATATCAGTTCAAGACAAAGCAGCAATGAAAGAATACAAAGCATGGGAAACTACACGGCACAACAAGATTTCAGATGGGTACCACGGGTCTACATGTACAACAACACTATTGGCTCTGTTGTGATGCTAGTAATGTGCATGATATGAAAGTCAACTGTATACACAATTGAAATTGAAATCAAAAGAGCTATTGATAAGAGCAAACCTGTTAAAGAAACATGCGTGAACATACATGCTGTTCCATTGGAGTTTCGATTGGATCCTTCAATTTAAAAATAAGTTTGTATGAGTAAATACAATGATACAAGAGCAAAGCAATCATAGTTAAAAAAGGCGCGCCTAAGCGAGCGCTTAAGCGTGCCTAGGCTCTATGCGTTGGCAAAATGCATTGCGCATAACTATGCATAATCTGTGCATAACTGCGCATAAGCATGCGCTTTGGTCAGTAAAGCGCAAGGTGGTGGCAAAACGCACAATTAACGCCTAGAGCTTTTTTGAACTATGATAGCAATGGAATCTTAAATTAGAACAGTTGTTCTTCAGGTTTAGGCACTTGTTCTACATGAACAGAGTACATTAAGACGCAAGAATAAAATACTTAAAAATAGAAAATGAGCTCATAGACCTTACCACATTCTTGGTTCGGGACCAGTACAAAACAAGGTGTTCCCAGTCATCGTCCAGTAAATGTGTCTCGGGAGAACGTAAGGGAATTTGATGAGTTTCTTTGCCGGTGAAGTAAGTTTTCTTCAGGTAATTCCGATACTACCACCAAGCATTCTTGAAGATAGCAGAGGTATTAGCACAGGTTACCTCATCCTGAGTTTCCAAATCGGTCCTTCTCTATAGAGAAAAATGGGAAAATTTTCTGTATTATAACCATCATGGAGGTAGGATGTATGGGACGAAGCAAAGTAATTGCCATGAATAACATTACTTACACATAAATCCTGGACAAACACCTGCAACTGGCATTTTCCTTCATCTTCAGTATAATATTTCCAAGATGGGAAGATACACACATACGATTTAACAACAACAAATGCAATAGATGCTAAACTATGACTGGCTGGTTGTGCTTCCTCCACCGGAATAGGCATACTAACTGGTGGAGTTGGGGTTCGCCGTGATAGTACTGGCCCTTTGGGCACTGGAGCTGCCTTACTAACTGCTCTTGTTTGGGAGCTCTGTGGTGGAGATGGTGCTGTGTCAACAGGAACTGGGTTACTATCGGCTGGGGTTGGGGTTAGATTGGGTGAAGCTGGTTCTCCGTCCATCGCAGTAGGGGTACAATCTGCGAGAGTTTGGGTTATGTGTGGTAGGGATGGTTCTTGGGCATGTACAACCTGGGTGCTATCTCCACCAAGAGGTAGCACTGTTTTATTTGAAGACCGTGTTTTTATTCCGCTAGATACTGGCATCACCCGCTCCAATTCAAATGGCTGATAAACAGGAAACATAGTTGAATGTACACACATTGTATGAGAGACAGATGCAATAGATAGTGTGGAAAAAAGAGGGCATGAAATAGTTGACATGTATATTGTTTAACTAAAACGGATAGCATGACATAATTTCACATATGTGATGTCTATCTAAACTAGATAACATAGCATAACATAATTCAAAGATATGATGAATAACTAAACAGGATCGCATGACATAATTCACCTACATGTTATCTAAGTAATCAGGATCACATCATTTAATTCACATATGTGATTTATATGCTAAACAAAGGGCATTCGATATGATGTCTGAACTAATAACATGGTGTTGAATATTGTGTATATGATGTATAAACTATGCAATGCAAGACACCGTATGCATGATATGAGCAGTATAACCATGCCAAGTTAGAGCATACACCTCAGTGGGGGAATAGGACTGGTCATCTGTCTCTGAATCCATCTCTAAGGAGCTATCGGGACCCAACAAGAGATCTGCTTCGACAGGTAGCACTGTTTGCTCTGAAGGCCTTGTTTTCACTCCAGATTTTTCCATCTCCCACCCAAATGGCTGATACACAGGAAGAGTAGTTTAATGTACAAACATTGTCGACAAATGGAAATGTAATGAAGAAAAGGATGGGGAAGATATCATTCAAATATATGATGCCTGGTTAAACATGTTGGTATTGCACATTTCACATATATTATGGCTGGCTAAAAGACATGAGACTGCATAATTCCCATATATGATATAGAAACTAAATAGGTGGCATTACAGAACATATCTAAACTAAGCAGATGACATATATGATGTCAAAAGTAGTCACTGCAAGGCAACATATGCATGATATGACTAACATCATCATGCCAAGGTAGAGAAAACACCATGGGGGGTAAATAGGAGTGGTCAGCGGCGTCTGAATCCGCCTTAGAACAGATATCTTCCTCTGGATTACAATCTGGAGAGGGGTGGGGAGGGTTTGCCATTGAACCCACCATGGAGCGATGTCTACATGACATTGTATTGCCGCGCAAAACTCTTCTCTTTTTCTCTACATGTTCAGCATGACTGTGTACAATATCTGACATGCATACGAAAAAATATGGTGAGATTATGTAAGGAGAGCATGCAGAAATTTAGAGTGATGGTAACAACCAGTGGATGGATCCAAAAATAATGATAGCAGGCTGATGATTGCTTTAAATTAATAAAAAGACAGATGATGATTGCTTAACTATTTGTTTCCCACCCAAGATGAACAACATAGGCATACCCTAGGTGAACCAGATATTAGACAGACATACTATTCATTGCTGCCTCGATATGTGCCCCACAACTAATTTAGAACTCAAGTTTGAACATGAATTTGGACCTGAGTTGGGAGTCCAAGAGCTGAACAGGACGATAAAGTAGCAGGTAAGTTTAAGCAATGCATAACATAAGCAAAAACAAAAGAGTGCGACCTCTCTTGTGGACCCGTGTACTCCTCAGGTTCATCTGCTGAGTCGATGATGGTGATGCCGTTGGGGTGCGTGCCGGCGGCAGGGAAGGAGATCTGAGACGGCGAAAGACGGTCAGGAGTCGTGATGTCTGCTTGGTGGATGCTTCTGTCGATGGAGCAGCTCAGGTGAGGTGGACGACGTCGCGGCAGGAGCAGGACAAACCACACAAAGTTCCCTTTGACACGTACCTGTAACTGAAGTAATTCTGTAAGGGCTCATTTGGCTTGCATGATTCTTAAAACACAGGGATAGGAAAAACACCGGAATATGATAGGAAAATGCAGATGGTAAACAGAGCATTTGTAAACACAGGATTTCTATCAACTTGGGTGGTTGGTTTACAGGAATTGGAAGAGCAGAGGAATGCAAAGAAACATGGCCAAAGTAAAGATAAACCATATGAAAGCATGTACAGTTAGAATGTTATTCTGGCACTAATGCACTTGGTCTTGTTTTCATGCATAGGATTTTGAAAAGTAGGTCCAGGTGGATGTTTTGCTTCATTCATTTCAACAAAATGCATGAATAATTGAATAGTAGAGTGCCGTTGGAAAATTCCCTATTGCTATATTTTTCCATTGAACCAAAATAGCCCTAATGGATCGACGTGAATGTATAGTAATAAGTGACGCAACAAGTGTACAACCTCTTTGCCGTAGCCGTGTCGATCTCAGCATCATTGGGTTGGTCGCTGAAGCAGTTGAGGCAGAGGTGGCTGTCGGAAGTGTGGAGGAAGATCTGAGGAATCTGTAGACGGTGTCCAGGGCACTGCTCTGTTGTGATGGATCGTTCTGTCGTTGGAGCAGCTCCGGTGAGCCGTAAGATGTCAAGGCTGAAGCAGCACAAGACATACATCGTCAATCTCAAGTGGGATTCTAATAGCATCTCCAATAGATATTGAAAAATGGATGTAAAATTAACATCACCAAAAACCACATGACTACAACAGATGAGGTAAAAACTGTTGACTCTGAACTTAACTATCGAAACTGAAATTAATTGTGGAATCTGAATGCTACTGTCGAAACTGAACGCAATGGTAGCAGAGAGACACTTGACATATAGTTTAGGGAGGGCCTGCAGTTCATCTTCAACCTGCACACCCCTGAGCCGCCTGTCACCACCGGTCGAACCGCCGGCCCCAGTGCCGCCTCGCCGCCCCGAAACAACTCGCCACCGCCGCCCCGGCTAGCCCTCTAGGCCACCGCCCACCCCCCCACCCTGAACCCTAAGATAGATAGTGGGTACCTCTCCGGCAAGCCCCCGTCCCCGCTGCGGGT
>NC_041387.1:403136599-403167440 GCF_002162155.2 Triticum dicoccoides
TGAAAATTGACTGACCCAAAAGTCGATTCAGTTGACTGAAGTGTGGCTTAATCGGAGCAGAGTAGCAGCACGAGCGAGGGGGAGAGCAGCAGCAGCAGCTAGGCGAGCGAGCGATCGAGCGAGAGCCAGAGCAGCAGCAGCAGCAGCGCGAGCGAGCGAGCGAGAGCCGGAGCAGCAGCAGCAGATCCAGCTGGTATGGCCGCCGCCGCCGAAGGGGCCTCGCACTGGGGGAGAGCCGCCGTGGAGATGTCGCCCACAGCGCCGGCTTTAAGGTAGCCGCTCCATGGGGGTGCGGGATGGAGCACCGTCAGCGCCGGGAGGTCGAGTTAAGGAGAAGGTGCAATGCGATGAGTGTACAACCTCTTTGGTGGTGCCGAGTAGGCCTCGGCTTCGTCCGAGGAGTCGGTGAGGATGTCGCGGTTCTGATGGAGCAGGTTAAGGCGGCGCTGTGAGGATGGAGCAGCCACGATAGACGAGGCGATCGTCGGAGCAGCTCCTTGGAGGTGGAGGACGGGGCGGCTGAACCGGCGGGATGACGAGATGGATGACGGGTCCTCATCCGGGCAGGTGGACGAGGGACGTCGAGCTGTTGCGGTGGACGACGTCGTCGGGGAAGAGGCTCCGGCTGGGCAGCGGTGACGTGGCAGACGGAGGAGGGTGGGGTTTCGCGGCTGGAGCGGAGAGGTTATGGCGGCCTGGGATTTCGAATGGCGAAAAGGGGGCGATGGGAGGGGGTGAAGCATGACTTAGGGACGCGCTTGTCCGAAATGTAGGGTGTGTTACAAAAGTACCCCCCACCGATTTGAACTAGCGGCCCTTTCGGCTCAGGGTTAGAAAGGGGATTTCGCGTGTCGGGATTTGGTAGCTGGAGGGAGTTTTTGCGCGCGTTGTAATTTCGGGATAGCAAGGCGCGGGTTGTGAAGGCACCAGTTTTGGGAGCACGATATCTGAATTTTCGGGATATAACAAGACGCGGGTTGAATTTTAGGGACAAGCCTAACGTGTAGTAATATTATACTTTTTTTGACTGCATAGTAATATTGTACTTGTACGTACCAAATCAATTCGCACTTCCCTTAACCAAAAAGAAAACGAAAAAAATAAAACTATTCACACCACACAAAGAGAGAGTCTTGTCCCGTTTTACTATACAAATGCTATTCAAAGCTACTCCCTCCTTCCATCTATATAGGGCCTAATGCGTTTTTTGATGCTAACTTTGACCAAACATTAGAGCAATGATATATGACATGCAACTTACACAAAGCACACCGTTAACTTCGTCTGTGAAAGGTTCTTTCAATGATATAATTTTCACATTGTGCATGTCATGTACTATTAATCTTGTCAATAGTCAAAGGAGGTCTTAAAAATCTCATTACGCCCTATATAGATGGAAGGAGGGAGTATGAATCCATGTTATGTCCGATTAATTTTTTCGCTTTGCTGTATAATGCATGTAACCTACTCATACCAACATTTTAGTGCATTCCAAATGTCTATACTACCGCTGCAATTCGAACTAAATTCGAATTCGTTTCTCTAATTCAATAAGAATCTACAATCATGATTGTTGCCAACTTCAACCATCATTCGTGTATTACCTTAATAACATACCACATGATTACTATAGAGATAGATATGAACTATGTGTACTACATGAACACGAATTCCATTTTTTGAATACACTTGATGTTAATTCCAAATAATAGCACATTTGATGTACTAACTATATATTCATAATCTAAACCATGTTCCATACGTACACCGTGTTTATCACACAAAGTATAGTGCCCCGCACCCTACATTATGACAAGTATTTAGACCTGAGTTGCAAAAGCCACACATTAGCCCAAATTATAATCAGTGTTGTACATTATGATATCTTCTTCAAGTATCCGTATCCACCTTTTTATAATGAATTATGATCTTTGTTCGTCTTTTACACCTTCACGATCCTCTTCTATTTGTAGCTAGCTAGCGCTAACTTTCTATCGTGCATGCACACGCCCGCCCCCCTCACACACCCTTAGCGTCCCCTCCATCGCGCACGTTCATTATTTCTCTTTAGGTCGTCCACCAGCGGTGTGTGTAGGCCCCCGGCTCCTTCTTTCTGGCACACACCGGTCGATATACCTCTCTAGCCAAGTGTGCCTACAACAAACACATATATACTTCCCCTCTTCTCTTCTCACCGTCCATGCCCCCATACGTCCAATACGATTCCACGCAGGTGCACACTCTCGCCCCTCTTTTCATTAGTCACATGCTCGCACACTCCTCCCCCTCGACATGGTAGGTCTCTCGCACCACCTCCTAGCCACACTCTCTCCCCCTGTCTGCCTCTCCGGACCTTATTTGCTTCTAACACATGCAGGCGTGTATATGAACTGATCTCCCTACATATATCCAGGTCGACTATAATTCGTTTTCACCAAGCACCGATACACTTACCTCGCTAGTTGTGTCTCTCCTTTTCTCGGACACACGACGGTTGATCTTCCTATGTAGTTACACATGCTTACCAAAACCATATCTTCTCCCCTCATCATCCTTGAATACCTCCCGACCCGTCTCTCACATGCACGTGCATAGACAGACAGGCATGCACCCCCCGCCCTCTCTTATTGATATTGCACTCATACCCTCCATTTGTCTAGCAGGCCTCTCCCACCATTTGTGAGACGCCACTCCACCACCAACCCTCTGATGCTCTACCTTTGTATTTTTCCCAACCTTATTCCTCTGCTACACATATCCATGGATGTCGATCGATCTCCCCCAATACATAGCTAGGTCTCTCTCCTTCCCCAGACATATACTTGTCGACCGGTCTCTACCCCCCCCCCCACACACCGATAGTCGAATGTTGTAGGTAGGTATCCATGCCATAGAGAAGAACTGCACCTCTGCCCTCTCAAATTCTAGTAGGCCAGCCGCCCTGTATCTTTGACGTGGGCAAACACAATTTCGATGGCACTCTTTATCGATCGCGCAGCCACACACTTCATCCCTGTTTTCAATTCTATCGATATTTCACGTCCATGACTCCGTTTCACACACATTGCATATGTTACATTTTTCTGATTGAGATATCATCAACACATTGCCTCTGTTTCACACAAACCATGTCTCTCACACCCACCCACATACGTACCTGCACCTAAAGAAGAAGTGCACGCAGGACGCATGTACTCACGTCTCGTTCCTGGCCACACCCGCGCGAGTACACGTGGAGTTTGTTTATGTATGAAAAGGCAGCCCACGTGATAATTTGACGCGTGTAGCGGTTGTTTACTCGAAGGAGGGTCGGGTACCACGCCCAGAATATAAAACGATTGCCGTGGGGAAAATGAAAAAATGGGTTTGTCTCTCGTGAGTCTCATCACACAATCTCACACAAGGCCGCCGTGGCCTCTCTCTCTCAGTGTTGGTCAGTGATCCGGCCGCATCCCGTCCGCCGGCGGAAAGGGAGGATGTGCATCGTCTCTCTGTTCGACGGCGTTGAGGCAGCTCGTCCCGATCTGCGATACCCGCCGTTCTCTCTGACCAAGCTCCGGCGCGGTAGGGCCTTCGCCACTTGCTCACTGCCGCAGTATGGGCAGATCCCGGCCGCCGGCGCCCTCCTAGTAACACCTCGATGACCCTCAAGTACATCTTCCTCCGGCCTTGCTCCACTGCCCATCTTCCCACATTGCTGCATGTGGATCTTCTTTAGTTGTTTTCTTAAATTGTATCTCGGCCGGCGTACTTTCCATCTTGCAATCTCGTCCTCAAACCATTTTTGATAAACCACCATGTGCTATCTTTCCCTTTTTACATGGAACATGCTTCTTTTTTGTCGGCGTATGTGTCTTCAACTCGTGTTATTGGGCAGTAATTGTTTCCTTTCGACCTCCTTTTGCAAACAGGGCTATCCATTTTCACCTTGTTGCTATTGCGACCTTTTGGTGAACTGCACAAATCACTTTTCTGAAGAGTGTTTTGTGCAGTTCCGCCAAAATGTCACACGGGCAATGCTTTTACATTTCTGTGGGACTGCGGAAAGGGAGATTGGTTTTGCTATCCTCCTCATCCAACTCCATGCCTAATCTTCTCCGACAAGAAGTTAGTCCTAAAGAGAGATCGTAGAGGTGATCGGCTTCTATTTATGTGTGTTATGTTTCATCATCTAGTTCCACTATTATTGTAATCACACTGACTGGATATCTTTGCAAACAGGGATGGTCCGCCCGATTTTAGTGGAGCTGCACAAAATGATCGGATTGTGGTGTCCTTCATACACCTCTTTTTTGGCTACAGAGCTGGGTGAAACTAGCTGCCAAGAAATGAACATTGTGCCAAGGAAATGGAGCCATGCCTACGAACAGCATCGATCAATTATATTTTTTTCTTTATTTGTACACCTTCTCACAACTTTGTCTTCAGTTGTGATTTGAATATTGGCGCTGATCTGCGAACCATTGAGATGCATTAGCTATGGTAGTTTCATTTGTATTTGATGGAATGTTGTAACGAGATAAAGTTGAAACCTTTTTTTCCCTGTGGGAACCAGAGTTGAAACCTTCATAGCATCACCGTACAATTTCATCAAAATTATGCGTACATATAAACAAATCCTGAAGGATTGATAGCAAGGCCAGAAACAATTCAACTTCGTTTCGCCGACATGTTGGACATCCTTCATCCGGCTCCACCTGCCATGCTGCAATATTGAGTGCAGAACACAACTTCAGGGAAAGATTCACCCCGGTTGTTGCACCGCAGTAGTAATGACTAGCGAGCAGTCAAATCACAGAGCCCCACCTTCGCCATAGTAAGTTGCTCGGATGAAGCAACCATCATTTCTCTGTTCCTTGAATCCGCTGGCACTCCCATATTCCCACAGTAAAGTTGCTCGGACGAATCAACCATCACTATATCCTCTCACGTGTGATGACCACAGGAGCTATCCATTCAGATTGCATGTTAAAAAAATAAAGGTCGATAACTAATGCGGCAAACTTTCAAAAAAAAAACCTAATGCGGCACTTCAGGCCAACGCGGCCAGATCGCATTTTGCACGAGAAATTACACACCATGTCTCGTTGACATGTGGTCCCGTTCCACATATCAGTGAGACGACGGCGAGTAGTAGGAGTATTTCCGAACCGACGTGTAGGCCGGGGCGCCCCTTCGTGAAGCATGGCAAACTGGCAACCGTCCACCGACGCTTCACCTTTCCCTCTCGATTTGGAACTGCTGTCGCACGCTCTTCCTCTCCCTCCTCCATTTTCCTTCAGCCCTTCATGCTTTCTTCTGCCATTGTTCGACCGTCTTCTCCATGGAGGGAACAGGACGGAAACGACCCCGTTATTCTTGCCCCGATCTGAAAGATGACGTGGTGGAGGAACTCATTGATCGGTGCGACGTCATCACCTCGGCTAGCATGGCAGGTTCGTTCAAGCCCATTCTTGACTCAACTAATAACATCATTACAAGAAACCCAAGAGTCAAGGAATGGTTTGATCTTCCCTATCTTCTTCGCCGTGACTGTGATGACCAGCGCCGTCACGACGGAGGCCTCGCCCTGTGCAAGTTGATGCCGCTTGATAATGATACATATGATGTTAAGATGCCACCGCTTGAGGGCAAGGCCTGGGCAGGCGCAAATGGAGATTGGGTTGTTTACATTGGGTCCAACTGCGAGTGGGAACTTGTGAATGTGTACACTCGTGACCGGGTTCCACTTCCAAAAATCTCAGCAGACTGCCCAGAGGTTGAGCACACCGGTATTGTACGCACGTTCAAATACAATCATGGTGACTGTCTTATACGGAAGATAGCAATTTCTCGAGTCCCCACCCGCTCTTGGAATTACAACAACTATGAAGTTGTTGCTATCTTCGACAAGCTTGTTGCCATCGTTGCTGGTTTGACTCAATGGACATTGCTCAAAAATCAGTTTCTGTACACGGATGAGTACTGTGATGCAATTGAATACGAGGGCCTTGTGTTTTCTGCCACCACTCGTGGCACTGTTTTTGCATGGAATCGTTATGATTTCGGTACATTTGTCTTCCACCGTAATTATAATTGTTTCATCCACATGCATGCGGGTTAGCAAGTTTCCCTTTACTAATTAACCTTCTTCTTGTGTTTCCAAGGTCCTGTGAAAATTCCACCACCTATACTTGAAAATTTTTATAACCAAGGGGGAGATGACGATGGTAATGATCACGAGCAGCGCCCATATACTCGTTGGCGCCTGGCAACTAATTCTGATGGATCACCTCTTCTCGTGTGTATACAGCCCACTGATGATGTTACTGCTATGGAAGCAGGTGTAGTCTCCCATGGTCGCACTCTCTGGACCTATTCCAACACCCGTTGCATGGTATTTGGGATGGATACTAGTGTGCTAGCGCCAACACCTTCTCCCTGGTACATAATTGATAGTCTTGGAGAAAACTCGCTCTTCCTTGGACAAAACTATCCGATGATGGTGAAAGGCGATCCAACTGCTATTGACACAATGTTACTAGCACCATTTATGAGTAGCAACTGTGTCTATACCTCGGACATTTGGGTGGCTCCCCACCCTGGTACTGATATAGTAGGCCACTTCAGCCTGGATGATCAGTCATGCGTTGGTCTCGAGATCGACAATAGATGCCCCGTCCCAGAGAATCACTTGTGGTTCAAAGCAAGTGTTTCCAACGCTGAGGAATGTTTGAGTTGAAGTTCATTTCATTGCTTGTTATTTGTTGTGTGGTGAAAACTTTAGTATTTATAATGTATCCTTGTTGTCGATGTGGGTTGATGACCTGTTGTATGTAATAAAATGATATGCCTGTGATAAAATTACTAAATTTATGAATGGCTTTTGAGTTGCTTCTGTGAGTGAGTGGTGCGACGAGGCAAAAAAATATTTTCCGAATACATAATTGTAAGTGCATTGCAATAGGTTATCGGATAAGGCCAATCATCAACAATAGTCGTACACTATTTGTACTAGCTTCACATGCTTCACGCGTCGTGCGGGTGTTTTTACTGTAGCCATACGTAACCAGCACCTCGAATCCTCGATACTAGTAGTACTATATACTAGTAAGTAGTAGGAGTAGTAGGGTGGCACGGGCCAGAACAAGCATTCACATCCAGGAGTACGGCACACGCCACCAGCATGACTTCCATCTGACACCAAATTTCTTGGAGTCCGTGCTAGAGCAATCTCTTCAACCTCATCGTTTCTCTAACTCAGCCATCGCGCGGCGGGCGAGGTGGGGGTTTGCCGATAGTCGGTTTCCTCAACCGCTGTCCCACTTGTAAGGCAAACTCTAACGCTCTATCAATATATGGATGTACTCTTCTTCCCAATACAAAAATTTGCATCCATTCTACTCCCTCCGTTGCACAATACATGGCTTCTACACATGTATCTAGACATGTTTGTCAAAAAATATATGTATCTAGACATGTTTTAGTATATAGGCACATCCATTTTTGGACAAATGGAAGTCAAGTATTTTGGAACGGAGTGAGTACACAATAAATTTTTTAAGTTAGCACAACTAGTCTAATCCAAGAGCACAACCGAAGATTTGGTCGGGTTCTTTCTCCTTTTGCCGACACGTGGGACATCCAGCATCCATGTCATGCCATGAAAGAAAATAGAGTGATAGTTGATAAGTTGAAGCCACCAGATGTGCATCTTGGGTTAAACTGTAAATAGAATCTTACTACTCTTGAGTAACTCCAAAAGCAGCCACCGAAGATCTTTCTTGGATTTGTTTTTCATCACCAGCACGTCGAGGTGAAAGATGTGCAGGTTCAGTGGGTCCTCTTGCGTTTTCACTGACATGTGGGGCCGCATGTGAGCAAACAGATGTTGGGCTCCGCGCGTCCGCTGGCTGGCTGAGAAGAGAGATAGAGGAGTGCTGAGCACGGAGTGCATGAAATTTGTTCTACATAACTAGCACCTTGATATTCGCGTGTGGTTGTTTCTAGAATAAAAAAGGAGATACCTCTACTTATGTTACTCCCACTACGCCTAGCCTAAGGTTAGTAGGTGACCTTGCGCTTGGCTCTTCGCCTCTTCTGGAAGTCGATGGTTCTACAGTAGTGCTTCTAGCAATCTGACACCAAATGAACTGGTGCATGTCCACCGCTTGTAAGCAAAAGTTTCTCCTCGTGTTGCGAGCCACCGCGCATGCGTTGGCGAGGGAGAAGGCGTAATCAAGCTTCTCATTGTTCTGCGAGTTGACGGGACACATCAAAGTTATTTACTAGTAGTATGTACTCTCTCCAAAAAAGGGATGACCATGTCATTGCTACCATGCCGTGCTCCGTCGTTGAGTACGTGCACTATTCATGTGCCATTCACGTGCCACCGAGGAGAAAAAATATTGCGTAGGTGCCATCGAAGTGCACGACTCACTTACGGAAAAGGGTTTCCCCCTGCTTTCCCCCCCGCACGACTCACTTACGCACTGCTTATCTAATTATCTCCATTTTCTTGCATGACACATGCACCTTGATGCTAGATGTCTCACGTGTTGGGAAAAGGATGAACAAAGCTCACGTAAAAGAAAAGAGTTGAAGAGCATAGATTCCCGACGAACGAGGAGGAGCAAGGAACCTCGCGGTGGAGCGTCTGCAAGGAACCTTGCGTGTTTCCCCCTGTTTTTTGCCGCCTGCCCACCTATAAACAACTAAAAGAACATGAACTTTTCGCTAACCACTAGAAACGGTACATCAGGATGCTAAGTTGAAGATGTTTTATACTCCCTCCGTTCCCAAATATAAGTCTTTTTAGATATTTCAATAAGGGACTACATACAAAACAAAATGAGTAAATCTACACTCTAAAATATGTACACAAGCGAACGCACTTACTCCATCCGATCCAACTCATGCACATACGCGCACAGCATGGAGCACACAACGCACGTACACAAGACATGCATGCACACACGCTCGGCCGCAGAATGCACGTGAATAACACATGCATGCGTACACACTCGGCTGCATGGAGGCGTGCGCCATCCGCGGCGACATCCGGTTCGTCATGCTACGGCGAAGCTCGCATGCAACAGCGCATACACATCTCTTGCAGCACCTCTTTTCCGTCGTTTCTCAACTACTAGTCGGAGACGAAGACGACCGCAGCCTCGGCCTTAGAGCTAGCACCGATGGAAAAACACGCATGCTGCACACACACGAGCACATACGGAGTGCCCACGACGTGGTGGTGGTGCGTCCCCAGTCGCCTCTACTCCTTCTGTGCACATTGTCTATCAAGGCGGCTTCATGCTAATGATGATGTGGGTGAGATCTTCTAGGACTCAGATGATGACAAGGAAAATTATGAGACACAAGGTGACGTACACCGTCAAGGTCCATGGTCAAGTGGGTGCTAGCAAGTGCTTAGATGTGCTTAGAGCAAGTACAATAGATCTGAGTCAGCGGGCTATAAAGAATAAACAGTAGTATATTTCTGCTTAGTTGGAGGAAAGAGAAGAGGAGAGAGAAGGTAAGCGGGCTCTTCGTGAAGAGCCAGCTCTAGCACGTGCTCCTAGGCACTTTGTAGTACATGTTGACTATAAGATGGGTTGTAGGCTTATAGCCAACAGCTGGCTATACTATTAACGCTCTTTAGATGAGGTGCTAAGTGCATTAAATGGCTTAGTAACTCAAGTGTTCAATGCATAGGTGCTTAGTTTATTGGTGCCACATCATATTTTATGCCTATGTGGCAGGCTTAGCAGCTATACATGGTGGAGCACTGGGAGAGGCCAAGGCTGGTCATAGTGGGGAGTAACTTGTACTGTAACATATTATTATGTTACTCTAAACATCTCTATAAACCGGAAAGGAGGAAGTACTAACATACACTAGTGTCATATGCAGAGTATGGGAGCACATGATATTTCCCCGTCCGGACCGATCCCAAGTTGGCTTCTCACCTTCTTGGCCCAACAAAAACCCCTCCCCCTCCCGCGCGCGCTTCCCGCCCGGCGCGAGCTGAGCCCGCCGCTCCACATTGATGGCAAGCCAGGGCAATGCGACCTCTCACTGCTTCCGCCGTTGAAGCAGCGCGCCGACCGAGGGCACCGCCCGCTGCACGCCCGGCATTTCAGACTACATAGTGGATAGTAACTTTTAGAGCAAGTACTACTATAATTAGATGACATAAGCAGGCTATAAGGATTTAAATATAGTATTTGTGCTTAGTTGAAGGAGAGAGAAGAGGAGAGATAAGAGAAGCGGATTGTAAACGTGTAGCCGGTTGTACTCCAACATACTCTACTTTGTGAGACAAAAGGTGGGGCCATTATTAATGATATTGTATTTATACTAAAGGGACTAACAGACGCCTTAATTACTCCGTTTTTTTGAGACAAACCTTAGTGGGGCTATTATTGACTTTTTTTGAGCTATTATTGACTTGGACGTGCGGTTTGGGGGCCAAAGGCCTACTATTATACTCCGACCTGACATGCTCTACCCTAGCCGCCGCTGTATCATATGGTTTCGCACCGTTCCAGATCTTAGCGCCGCCACGCAATTATTCTCCAAATCTCCTTCCGACGTGCACCACGAGAAGGGACATCAGTCCTCCGAACCCCGCCTTTCGTGATCC
Source organism: Triticum dicoccoides (assembly GCF_002162155.2). Taxonomy (NCBI): domain Eukaryota; kingdom Viridiplantae; phylum Streptophyta; class Magnoliopsida; order Poales; family Poaceae; genus Triticum; species Triticum dicoccoides. Next base: position 403,147,224 of record NC_041387.1, read on the forward strand.
TGTATGGGAGAGGGGCGATCAGGTTTTTGGGGAGCACACTCCTGTGACTGCTGCCAGCGACGACTTCCTCAACGATAGCCTTCTTCCCCGACCTTGGTAACCTCTTCATCAACGACATGAGTGACAACATCAACCACATCGGTTCTGCTCCCGCTGTACAGTATGTGATTCTGTCCTCCTGGTTTAGTCCGCATCAATACTTTGATGTTTGCAATTGTCGTCATGATCTATTTACTGCTCATTCGGATTAAATCTCATACTAAATTGCTCATATATTCAACAATCCAATCCAAAAACCTAATCGTAGGCAATTTACTCCGAGTTGTTTTGCTGTGCTTTTGAAGCCGCCTACTTTTAAGGGGGTGCAATATAAAAGGTGGCGCACAAGAGCAGTATATTGGTTTCAGATCATGTGCAGCTATGACACCACTAAGGGTAAGCCTGAGGGCGATCTTAATCCTACATAGCAAGAAGCTTTTCAGAACATGGATACCCTCTTCAAAGCCGCCCTGCTGAGTGTTCTTTACGATTCCATTGTGGATTCGTATATGTTGTTTGACAGCGGCAAAGACATGTGGGCTGCGCTCGAGGCCACGTTTTGGGCCCTCGGGCGCTGGCAAAGAGTTGTATGTCATGGAGCAATTCTGTGACTACAAGATGACTGATGAGCGCTCTATTGTTCAGCAGACTCATGAGATACAATCACTCTCTAAGGAACTTGAGTACTTTAAGTGTGTGTTACCTGACAAATTTGTTGCTGGGACCATCATTGCCAAGCTTCCACCTACGTGGAACGATTTTGCTACTTCTGTGAAAAACAAGAGACATGAGTTTTCTGTTTTGGATCTCATTAGCACTCTTGATTTTGAGGAGAAGGCAAGAGCAAAAGACACACGTGCTCGGGTCACCGAGGGAGCTTCTAGTGCCCACATGGTACACGAGAAGAACTTCCAGCCCAACCAGCCCCAAAACAATAAGAACAAATCTCAGGGGAAAGGCAATTTTGGTGCAAAGAACAAGCCATCACATTCTACCAACTTCAAGAAGAATTCTCATAACGGGAAGGGATATAAACCTCAATTTTGGTAGCACCGCACAAAATTTATATGGCTGCATCTACCTGTTGTCAGTTAACCTCATGGTGCTCCAGGTATTCCTATATTCGTAACTAGGTACAATGACCACCGCAAGATGAAATTAGCTTATTCATATGTTGACTTGCTGAATGCAGTGCAGAACGATCCTGTCATGTCTGGAGGAGCAAACAATCAGTGCAGCTGAAGGTGGAAATCAACCAAGGACTTATGAAATTATATGTAATCTTCCTCAGGCAGGTCAGTATCCCCTTCGTCCAGATGATCGTGTTTGGTCATGCCGAGCTATTGATATGTGCTACTGTTTTCCTATCTTTTCAGATTCAGGACAATGAATAGGATATCAGGGGAAATGCACAATATGGACCCATGTTGAGTCATCTCTATTGCCTCATGTGTTTGCTGCAAATGTGTCAGCATCAATTGCAAGATGAGGCAGCTAGATAGCTGTGGAGTTGCCAACATGCTCAAAGTGCTCGCAACATTGAGAAGAAACAAGCATGCCCAGGAAATTAATGCGTGCGCGGGGAGGCCCTTTGCTCAGAGAATTATCGACCGATTTTCTTTATTTCCACACCTTCTCACAGTTTTGTATATTGGTTATAGTATGGTGAATCATTGAGATGCATAGACATGCTGAACTTTTGTTCTTCTGAATGTTAGTTTAATGTGAGTGTCTGCATCCAGTACCACATCCTCTAATTTGGTGGATGCACACAGAGAAAATAGATCTCCTTAATTTACTCCATAACCACCCTATTAAATAGGCCTAGTAACAAACCAGGCGCATGTAGTGGCCGGCGGGCACATGCATCCTGCATGCATGGCCAGTCATGCAGCAAAGCAAAAGAAGAGAGCGGTTCTTGGGAAAAAGCGAGTAGTTAGTGCAGCGTGCCTTATAAACACGAACAACTCGCTCTCCCGCTTCCGTCTCCCCATCCAATTCCCCCGCTCCCCAATCTTCCTCACTCGTCCAGAAAACCCCGCTCACCTTCTTCCTCACTCGTAGAGAAAACGCCTGCTCCTCTTCTTCCACTCCTACAGAAATCCCCAGCCCTCCTTCTTCCCCACTCGCGCTGACACTAGGCTCGTCTCTGGCTACTCTGCTCAAACCCATGATCTCGGCGCGACGCCCACAAGGAAAATGGAGTCGGCTGGCCCCAGCGCCAAGAAGATGAGGCTCCCACCAGCGGCAACACCGGTTGTAGATCCCGCACCCGGTAGCGCGGGGAGAAGCGGCAAGCCCCCCACCCGGATCTGAGGAACCGGTAGAATCTCCGGTGGACCGCATCAGCGATCTCCCGGACGTCATCCTTGAGGAGATCATCTCACTTCTCCCCACCAAGGATTGCTGCCGCACACAAGTCCTCTCAACTCGGTGGCGCCCTCTATGGCGCACCGCGCCCCTCAATATCGACTGTCATAGATATCTGTCCTTCCCGAATTTGATCTCATCAGAGCCATCATCTCTTCTCACCAGCAGGGCCCTGTTCAATGCCTCTGCATCCCGACAAGCTACCTGCTGTCCATACCCGGCAAGGTGGACACTTGGCTGACGTCCCCTGAATTCAGAAAACTACAGCAGTTTGAGTTCTACCATTACCACGAAAGTTTCATACCACGAACATACCAAGAATTCGTGCCCACACCACCGTTGTCCATCTCGCGAATTTCCTCCTCTCTCCACACCGCCACCTTTGCCCGGTGCCATCTACCAGACGATCTGGTACAAATGCTTCGACTCCCACTGCTAAGAAAACTTTTGCTTGTGGTGGTTTATCTGTCGGAGGCCTCACTGCACAACATCATCCACTCCAGCTGCCCTGCCCTGGAGCGCTTGCTGATTGTTTTGGGAATAGAAATCGGTATCAGTTGTCTCCAAATAAAGTTGCCTCACCTTAAAAGCATTGGAATTTGTTTTAAAGGACAATAGCTCATCATCGAAGATGCCCCTTCACTTGAAAGGTTGCTCCTTCATAGTTGTTATACACCTTCAGAAATAACTGTCGTCTCTGCGCCCAAACTGGAGACCTTGGGTGTAATTCGTGACCCGTTTAATAATCACAAGGAGTTGGTGTTTGGCTCCTCACTTTTTCAGGTACCGTATATTTCCTTCTACACATTTGTCATCATATGCTGCATTTTTCATTTGTGCGCATAAGTTTTATATCATCTTGGAGTACACTTTGGGTACTAATATTATGTTATGTGCTCAATGAAGAGTTCGTCCATTGATAGCCTATCAGTGCTGCTGGATTCTGTCAAGATCATATATATCAGAATGTATAGTTTTGATCTGGACATAATTATTGGCTTGCTGCGGTGCTTTCGATCTCTGGAGAATTTATACATAGAGGTGATGATTTCATGCACATTGAAAGCCCGTATATATTGTACTAGAATTAACTGTTCAGCTATTGTTCTTTCGACATACTCTTTTTTCAGACCTTAACTGTTTTCAATCTTCATGTCTACTTAGGGAGAACCACATGGACAAAAACATATAACCAATCGTTGGCGTAATAAGCACAAGAATTTTCTCAATTCTCATGACATTCGTTTGAGGACAATAACGATGGGACGATATGCATCCAACCAGGCAAACAGAAGCTTTGTCACATTCTTCCTGTTGAACGCGAGGTTACTATTGTCCATGAGGCTTAATTTTTATAGCAAGAGATTTCTCACAGACGAACATGTTGAACAGCAAAAAAAGAAGTTTCAGGTGGACAAATGGGCTTCTAAACATGCTCGGCTTATATTTACAATAAGTTGTAGACATCCTGAAATAAAGTTTTTTTGCACAGGATGTTGATTTTATGGATCATACTGATCCATTTGTTTGTGACTGCAAAAAAGAGTGGTTGGGTTAGATGTTACTGTCATATTCAATCTGGGTTTTGTCTCAAAATTTGATGAACAATTAATCCTTGGGCTTTTTGTACCATTTGTATGCTTGACTTGCATGTTGTTGCCCTCGTACTCCCCTCGACCTGCCACTACACTGCCGCATCTTTCATGGCTGCTGTTCGTTCCCGTCCGAGGCCTTGCCGTTGTTCTCTGCCTTAGTTAGCTCACTGTGCTCGCCACTGTCTGGTGTTGTCAACATGGTCAACAACCAAGAGGAATCAGGAGATGACTGTACGTGGAGAGGCTGACAGTAGGGACCCACCAGGGTCATTGCATTTCGCAAGCAGGTGCCTCATTATTACAAGCCAAAACAATACTTCCTCCTAATTGTTTTACAACTAGGTTCCACGCCATTGTCCATGTAGTCAATAAACGAGAAAATTACACAATGAGCGGATAACACCAGGGACCCAGCAGCTCACCCAGTTGTTTTTCAGTTTCAGAGACGGAGCTCAACTGCACGCTGTGCGGGGGCTGTGGCCCGTCTAGCCCACGCTTACGCTTTTATTAAGCACATGACGAGCCCAGTTGATATTTTTTTCTTTCTGAAATTGGCTAGCCCAGTTCTTTTTTTTGGAGAATACCAAAACCGAGGCCTACTTGCTTTTCTCAGCCCTATTGGGATGCAAATCTTTCAAGACGAGGAGGGATAAGAAATGGGCTTCCGCAGAAAACGAGCTATAAGTTGTAAGAAATGGGCTGTAAATTTTTAAACCAAAGCCAACCGGCAATTGCATTAAAATATCATTTTTCAGGATTTCTCTACTCTCTACTCTTATAAAAACCAAAACCAACTAGCAATTACATTAAAATATCATCTTTTCACCCACAAGATAAACTACTCATACAAATGCATATTCATGTTCCGTGCAACGAACGGGCATCTTGCTAGTTAAGATTCTAAATTTCATTCATTTTTGTGTGATTTGATGGGTGTGTGATAATTACTTTTACTTGCTGTTATGTTATTATATTGTATGATGGTATGCTTGCTATGCTTTGTTTGTTTTGATAGAGTACCCAAAGTGTGAGGCCTATTACTACGAGGCTTTAGCGTTCAAGGATCGTCAGCAAGGCAAGTCTTTGATCATGCATTTTATTACTTATGGTTTATTGCATTAGTAGTATTCCTCCCCACCATGCATGCAAGTAGGATTAATTGAATCAAGTTCTTGAGTAGTATCATGTGGCAGGTTGACCCAAATCCCTATGTTACCACTGCCCGGGACGTAGTAGTTATTATGCTATGCTTCATAGACGAGGTTGGTTGAGTGATTCATATGGGAGATGTGAGAGTTAAGATGATGACAACCTCACGATTTCATGATGCTCAAGACAGACTTCAAATTCACTACTGGGTGGAGGACGTATGGACGGGTACCCTAGAGCACCCAGTGGTTGACCCAGGGATGCATGGAGAAGCGCCATGACATCCTGCGGAAAGCTTGACCCAGCCACGAAGAAAAGGATGGATACACCTTGACCGGAAGCTTACCTGTGCAGCCGCAAGCCATTATGGGCTCTGGATTGGTCGACCCTAGGAGTGAATCTGGATGGACAGTGCCAGCAGACGTAGAAGAACAGTAGGAAATGGATGGGCACCAGTAGTGGCCCACATGATCTCTACGGGGAGACCATGTTTCGTTTGTCCCGTCTTCAAACACCGGACTCTGCATAACTGAGCCAATGGTTCTTGCGGGTAAAGTGAACAAGACTCTGCAGAGTGGAAATCTAATCGATTACCCATGTCCCCGGTTATGGACAACCGAGCCTCTGGAATTGGAGTTATTCAGAAATCTCAAGACCAAAATTAATTAATTAATTGATGGGTTATTAAAGATTTTGGGTATGAGACACTGGTTGGCGAAACCATCTCAATAACAACCAATATTTTGTAGTAATTGCAAGCAAGTCCTTTCATTGTAGGAAAAAATGGCTTTTTTGCAAAAACTTGAACTTAGAGCCCCACATCCAAATTGCATATAGTGTTAGTATTTTATTATTGTTCCCTCTCTATGACTTGCCAGCATATTCCGTAATGCTGACCTACACGGTTGTAACATCTTATGTTGCAGAGGAGTTTTCCGACCAGGAGTGAGGCTACAATCTGTGCTCGGTGATTGCCCTATGGAGTAAGATTGACTCACTTATCGTCTACGCTTCCGTATTTAGTTTTTTCTCATGAGTTGGCCTTCGGCCAAATTTATTATGATGTAATAAAGACTCTATACGAGAATTGTGTAATAAATCAGGTGTGATTGAACTTTGAAATTTTCATGAATGTACTGTGTGTGCCAGCATGATCTTGGGATGGTACAGATACACAGAGACTTGATCATTTTTGGGTCGGGTCGTTACAAGGCATGTATTCCATATATAGTCATATGTTATGCAATAAGAACTTGCATGACATCTTTTGTCCTACCCTCCCATAGCAGGGGTTCCATAAGGAAACTAAGGGTTATTAAGGCCTCCTTTTAATAGAGAACCGGAACAAGCATTAACAAATAGTGCATACATGAACTCGTCAAACTACAGTAATGACCGAAAAGAATTCTAGTTATTGTCACCTTGGGGTATGCGGATCATAACACGTAATAGGTGCATATAACTTGCAAGATCGGATCAAGAACACAAATATATTCATGAAAATATAAAGGGTTCAGATCTGAAATCTTGGCACTCGCGCCCTAGGGACAAGCATTAAGCATAGCAAAGTCATAGGAACAATAATCTCATAACATAGTGGGTACTAGGGATCCGGCCCTAACAAAACTAACTCGATTACATGATAAATCTCATTCAACCCATCACCATCCAGCAAGCCTACGAAGGAATTACTCACTCCTGGCGGTGAGCAGCATGAAATTGGTGATGGAGGAAGGTTGATCATGAAGATGATACATCTCCACCGTATCTACTTTTCCTAACGCTTTTCCTCTTGTTTTGGACTCTAATTTCCATGATTTGAATGAAACTAACCCAGACTGACGCTATTTTTAGCATAACTACCATGGTGTTGTTTTTGTGCAGAAATAAAAGTTCTCGGATTTGAATGAAACTTTTTGGAGATTTATTTTAGAATAAAGAAAAATACTGGAGCCAAGAACCGCCGGAGGGGTGGCCCTGGGTGAGAACAACCCACCAGGGTGCGCCCACCCTCTACGCGCGCCCGGGTGGGTTGTGCCCGCCTAGTGGCCCTGCAGACCCTGATCCCGACTCCATAAATACCTATTTTTGGAGGAAAAAGTCAGGGAGAAAGAATTATCACGCTTCATGAGACGGAGCCGCCGCCACCTCCTGTTCTTCATCGGGAGGCCAGATCTGGAGACCGTTTGGGGCTCCGTAGAGGGGGATCTTCGATCTTCATCACCACCAGCCCTTCTCCATCGCTAATTCCATGATGCTCCCCACCGGGAGTGAGTAATTCCTTCGTAGGCTCGCTGGTCGGTGAGAAGTTGGATGAGATTCATCCTGTAATCGAGTTAGTTTTGTTAGGGCTTGATCCCCAGTATCCATTATGTTTTGACATTGATGTTGTTATGACTTTGCCATGCTTAATGATTGTCACTTTGGGCCTAGGTGCCGTGATTCCAAATCTGAACCGTTTATGTTATCACAATTATATCTATGTTCTAGATCCGATCTTGCAAGTCATATTCACCTACTATGTGTTATGATTCGTAAACCTCGGAGTGACAATAGTCGGGATACTTTTTGGTGATGACCGTATTTGAGGAGTTCATGTATTCACTATGTGTTAATGCTTTGTTCCGGTTCTCTATTAAAAGGAGACCTTAATATCCCTTAGTTTCCATATGGACCCCACTGCCATGGGAGGGTAGGACAAAAGATGTCATGCAAGTTCTTTCCGTAAGCACGTATGACTATTTACGGAATACATGCCTACATTATATTTATGAACTGGAGCTAGTTTTCTATCGCCCTAGGTTATGACTGTTATATGATGGATATCATCCAATGAATCAACCGATCCAATGCCTACAAATTTCCTACATATTATCTTGCTAAGTTACTACTACTATTGTTACTGTTTCACTTGCTACAAAATCATTGCTAGCACTGTTACCGTTACTATTGTTGCTACCACTGTTATCAGAACTATCATATTACTGTGCTGCTGATCACTTTACTGCAGATATTTAATCTCCATGTGTGGTTGAATTGACAACTCAGTTTCTAGTACTTGCAAATATCCTTTGGCTCCCCTTGTGTCAAATCTATAAATTTGGGTTGAATACTCTACCCTCGAAAACTATTGCGATCCCATATACTTGTGGGTTATCAAGACCCTTTTCTGGTGCCGTTGCAAGGGAGCATATCTATATTTGTTAAGTCACTTGGGATTATTATCTATTTATCACTATGAGGAATCTAAAGGATTAAAAAACCAAGATCGTCCCCTCTAGGATGAGGGGAGGTAAGGAACTGTCATAACACTCCGTGCTTGATTCACCTTCTGTTTTGAGTAGACTTGCAACACCACCACATGCTATTAATCCTCACATGTCGCAAGTTATTGATGGTGCTACTTCTATGAATTCTACTCATGATGATGATATTACCTTGCTTGATGATAATATGACACTAGGTGAATTTCTTGATGAAAAAATTGCTAGAGTTAAAGATATGGAACATGATGAGACTAATGAAATTATTAAAACTGATAAACTACTTGAAACAGAAAATCTTGAAACACCTATTAGACCTAGCCATCCTAGATATTAAATGCCTAAGATACCTGAAGGTTATGTTATGTATGAAGACACAGGTAGAGATTTTCTTGCTTGCAATGATAGAGATGATCTTAAGATATTATTATGCAAACTGAAAGAGAAATCTTTGAATGCTAGAGTGAAATGGGATCCTAAGTTTGCTACTTCATTTATCTTTGTTGATGATAAGGATTATGAATTCTCTGTCGACCCAGAGTTAATTACTTTGGTTGAATATGATCCTTTCCATGGCTATAAAACTGAAACTGTTGTGGCACACCTTACCAAATCAAATGATATAGACAACCTTTTTGCTCATGAGGATAAAATTCGCTACTATTATATTCTCAAATTATTTCCGTTCTCATTAAAGGGTGATGCTAAGATATGGTACAATACTCTTTCTTCTGGTTGTGTGTGTAGTCCCCAGGATAAAATTTATTACTTCTCTAAAAAATATTTCCTTGCTCATAAAAAACAAGCTGCCTTACAGGAAATATTTAACTTTGTGCAAATTAAAGAAGGGAGTCTCCCACAAGCTTGGTGGAGGCTTCCCCAATTGCTTGATGCTTTGCCTGGTCACCCTCTTAAGAAAAATGAAATACTTAATATCTTCTATAATGGACTAACCGACCCTTCTAGGGATTTCCTAGATAGTTTTGTTGGTTGTGTTTTCAGGGAATGAACTATTGAACAAGCTGAGGAATTATTAAATAACATATTGAAAAATTATGATGATTGGACTCTTCCCGAACCACCGCCTAAACCCACTCCGAAGAAGAGGTGTATCTTATATCTCGGTCTTGAGGATATGCAAGAGGCAAAGAAATTTATGAAGAAAAAGGTATTGAAGCTGAACATTTCAAAATTTTACCACCTATTGAAGAAATATATGGATCTGATACACCACCACCCAAGGTGGTAGAGGTAAACTCTTTAATGAAATTTGATGAAAATGATAATCCTTATAATGTGCATCCTAGTCAATGCCTTTATGAGTTTGATAACTACATTAGGAAACAAGATCACTTCAATGAAAATGTTATGAAACACTTGAAATGCAACTCTGATATGATTGCTCGCTTGAGTGACTTGTTATTTAGAATCTCTAATGATGTTAGAGGCGTAGGAAAACATGCTTCTATGGTTCATACTCAGTTAGAACAAGTTGCTAAATCTCAAAGAGAGTTGCTTAATGAAATGAACAATAATATCAGAGTAGTAACTAGAGGAGGTAGAATGACTCAGGAGCCACTTTATTCTGAGGGACACCCTAAAAGAATTGAATAAGACTCTCAAAGAATTAACACTGATGCACCTAGTCCTTCCAAAGAGAAAAAGAAAAAGAAAAATGATAGGACTTTGCATACCTCTAGTGAACCTGAAATAGAAAAACCTCCTGAAGATAATAATGATGTTTCTATCTCTGATGTTGAAACTCAATCTGGTAATGAACATTCATCTAGTGATAATGAAAAATATAATGATGATATTCATGAAGACACTCAACCAAACAACAATAAAGAACCAGATAATGATGTTGACATAGAACCTGCTGTTTATCTTGATAACCCACAACCTAAAAATAAAAGATATGATAAAAGATACTTTGTTGCTAGAAAGCATGGAAGAGAAAGAGAACCATGGGTTCAAAAACCCTCACCCTTTCCACCAAAACCAACTAAAAAGAAAGATGATGAAGTATTTGAACGCTATGTTGGAATGCTTAGGCCAGACTTTTTCCTCACCTGCTTGACTAGTATTTTAAAGGTGGCCCTTATGCGAAATACATGAAAGACATCAACACTAATAGAGAAAAATACCGAAAGCTGAAATCTCCACCATGCTTGCTAATTATTCTTTTAAGGATGGAGTACCTAAAAAACTTGGAGATTCAGGGATACCAACTATACCTTGCTCCATCAAAAGAAATTATGTTAAAATAGCTTTATGTGATTTAGGAGCTGGTGTTAGTGTTCTGCCTTTCTCTTTATATAAAAGACTTGATTTGAAAACTCACACCTAGTGAAATATCTTTGCAAATGGCTAATAAATTAACTGCCATACCTATCGGTATTTGTGAGGATGTGCCCGTTGTTGTTGCAAATGTTGCCATCTTAATTGACTTTGTTATACTTGAGATGCCCGAGGACGACAACATGTCGATTATCCTTGGTAGACCCTTTTTTAATACCGCAGGGGCTGTTATCGATTGCAATAAAAGCAAGGTCACTTTTCATATCAATGGTAATGAGCATAGGGTGCACTTTCCGAAGAAACAATTCCAAGTGAATGGTATTAAAGTTATTGAAAAATCTCCGACAATCACTATTGGAAGTTTTCAACTACCTCTACCTACTGCCAAAAATAAATATGATCTACTTGTTGTTGGGGACATGCATATTCCCGTTGAGGTAACTTACTGTTTTTAGGGAAGTTCTTCGGTTCCATGCTAATCAAAGGTGGTTGTTAATAAGACTTGATCAGCCTTATTAACGGATCACTTTTTAGAAGTATGAAGTTGATGAATTTAGTAGGTAGTGCCTTCTGCCCTTACCTTTTGTTTTCTGTTTTTATTAGTTAAATAAAATAAAATGCCATGTTTATCATGTTTTCTGGATTTTTCGTGCCATAAAAGAAATGTCCCAAAAATAGAAGTGCCCAGAATGCCCTGAAATTTTAATGTGATTTTTTTCTAAATTATTAGTGCAAATAACATCAGAGGGGGTGCACCAGGTTGGCACAGCCAACCTGGGTGCGCTAGCAGCCCCAGACGGGCCCTGGTGGGTTATGGTCCCCACGTGGGCCCCCTCACTTATCTTAGCCCATGCCATCACCTACCTCCAAAAAGATCACCATTGCTCTCTCTCTCTATCTCTCTCTCTCTCTCTCTCTCGTGTTCTTACTCTCAAACCCGTGGATTTCGATCTCTTCGCTCGAAGCTCCGTTTCCAAAACTATTTTGGGGGATAGCTACTTGGTATGTGACTCCTCCATTGCTCCAATAAGTTTTTTGCTTTAGTGGTTTATATTGTGAATAATTAGCTACTCTTCGTGGTGCTGTAGATGAGCTTGCATGTTAAATTCTTAGAGTTCTAAGTAGTTTGAATGCTTGATATGGCCTCTATGCATCTCTATGAGTAGTTGCTATCAATCTTGTGAAGTTTTGTTGACAAAAATTTTGTGGACTAATTTTTTTGTAATTTTATTTATAGGAATAAGATGGGCTTTTTAGGAAGTTTGCCTCCAAAAAGAACTCTAAGGGAGTCATTAGGGAATCATCGGACAATGACCTCCATACCCGAAGAAGGGCGGAGGTGCGGCCGTGCGAATGGCCGCACAACCCCTTCATGGATGGAGTCGGGATCCGTCAAGAGTTCGTACAATTTGCTACTAATGCTGGCCTCACCGACTTCATCGTAGCTGAGTGTGAACAATACCATCTCCTTACAAATTCCTTTGTGCAAAATTTTCATTTTCTGAGTAGGAATAACCCTCCTGAGGTGCTGTTTAATTTATATGCTGAAATCCGCCAGATACCACTTACTGAATTTTGTGATATATGCTTGATCCCTTTTGACGGGGAAATAAGAGAGCCTAGGCTTGCAGAGATTGAGGACTTTTATCATACTCTGTCAGTGGGGGATGAGAGTGGGGTGTCATGTGTTACCGCCACTAGCTTGCAGTTTCCTTCTATGCATTAGTTTGCTCTATTTATTCCAAAGTGTTTACATGCTAGAGAGAAGGTTGGTGCACTTAGTGCCCCCGATTTCGCTGTCCTGTGCCGAGAACTATACGGCAATAACACCTTTATCCTAGAGGCTATTAGTGCACGTCGTCTACACATTAACAGGACCAAGGGTAAAATTCATGACAATATTTATGCTACTCGCTTAGCGAGCCACTTTAACATTCATATACGCCAACATGATCATCGTTTGCCCAAGGTTTACTTAGATCATTTGGCGATGGCAACTCATTAGTTTATTGATGGCAAGGACACTATTAATAATATTCCTTACAACCTAGTTTTCACTGTGGTTACCCATGATATTATTCTGTTGCCTACACCTGCTTTGTTCGATTCTATTGCAAGGGGCGGATACAGGATTATGCCAGATGACATCATTGCATACTGAAACACCCAGGCAATGGCGGAGGAGGAGCCCCAGGAGTGGGATGCTCAGGTGCTGCCGCCGCAACACTTCAACATGGGACCCGATGGCTACTAGGGGTGGTGATTTACCAAGCTAGGCCAAAGCCCTAAGCTTGGGAGAGTATGTATTTCCACCGACATTACATTCATGTTCACACATTATATTCCAGTTGTCGGTGTCCACACTTTTTCATTGTATTATCCATTCTAGATTTATTTTCTCACTTTCTTCTTGTGTGTTTGAAAAACCTTTAGAAAATCCAAAAAATGTTTCTTGCTTCTTTTCGGTTTATCTTTCTAGTTTAGTTAGTTGTAGTATTAAAAGAAAACCGAAAAAGATTTCTCGATTCTTCTTTTGCTTGTTGGGAGCTTTCCTGTGTAAATAGTTTTTCTCGTTTTTGTTTTTCTTTCTTTAATTTGCTTTCTTCAAGAAAAACTAAAAAATTCAAAAATATTTCAGTGTGCACTACAAAAAAAATACACTTCCATGATGATACGTGTTTGTCATAGTAGGTTGCGTTTTTTGTCATGCATGTACATCCATGACGATTTTATGACAGAATCAAGATAGTCATACATGTGCCGTCGTAGAAGTGTTCCATGACATTACCAAAATTATCATCACGGAAGTGTCCACTTCCATGATGATAAATCGTGCGTCACAGAAGTGCTTTCGTCAAGGGTGACCGACACATGGCATCCATCGTAACGGAACGCCGTTAAGCTATCGAGTCGGGTTTTGGATCCGATAACCCGTTAACAGCCCCGACCAATGGGGATTTTCCACGTGTAAAATCATCATTGGCTGGAGGAAACACGTATCGGCTCATCGTTGGGACATATGTCATCCACTCATTGGATAGAAGGCGCCTATGATACGTCGACACGTGGCACAGCCCAACAGAGGCCCATTCCTGTGAAAAGGCCGGCCCTTTTGACTTGGTCAAAAGGTGGCGGGCCGGCCCATGGAAAGCCTGTTAACGGCCTGTTCGCATATAGCCCATTTGCAGCCCGCTAACCTAAGGCCCATTACGCCCTATCCGAATTAGGCCCAGTAGCGTCATCTGGGCCATCCAATATGATTCCAGCCCGCACTTCTGGCCCATGTATGGCCCATGACGTCTTTTCGGCCCATATGAGGCCCTTTGTAACTCTTGGCCCATTAACAGCCCGTGGGGAAACTAGCCTGTAATGAACAGTGTATCACTTTACACCCATTAATGGCCCGTGGTGAAACTGGCCCGTAATGAACAGTGTATCACTTTATACCCATTAACGGCCCGTTATTCCGTTGGGCCGTTTCCAGCCCATGTTATCTTTCGGCCTTCTCAAAGCCCATTAATTCTTGGGCTCATTTCCAGCATTCGTTTACTTACGGCCCGTTACTGTCATTTTCTACTTGTGGGCCAAATTCAGCCCGTGGTTACAGTCGGCCCGTTTGTGGTCTGTTAATTCGTTGGGTCGTTTTCATAGCGTCATCAAATATGGCCTATTAAAGATGGCCCGTTATGGTCGGCCCATGAACGGACGATTCCAACTCTAGCCCGTTTACGGCCATAATGTGGTCTGTTATTGGCCCATGTTTGGCCAATCGATCATATGGCCCGTATAAGGCCCATTGATGATACGGCCAGTAGAAGGCCCATTGTTTCTATGGCCCGTAGAAGGCCCATTGTTTCTACGGCCCGTAGAAGGCCCACTGTTTCTATGGCTCGTAGAAGTCCCACTGTTTCTACGGCCCGTAGGAGGCCTAGTGTCACTACAGTAAATATTAGCCCATGGTTATTGTGGCCTAGTTTTAAAAAATAGGTTATTGCAGCCACTAGCAAATCGCAGAAAAAGAACGGCACTGGCTACAAGCAAACAAATAAACAAAACAACAAGGAAATAAATAAGCAAGCAACTTATGCTAGGCTATCACGGTTATTACACATATTACATCCACTGGCATCAAAGTTCACCACCAGTGCAAATATAGGGAACAAAGCAGCATATAAACACTGCAGCAAAACAAGTCCAGAACTGAAACCACTTCTGAAGAGTTCAAGAAACAATATCCTGGGTACCCATAATGCTGGCAAGATGGTTAGCAAGCTTATTAACTTTCTCTTGTTTGGCGCTTAAATCCTCCAGCGCTTGCTGTTGCACAAGAAAGTATGCATCTGAATTCTGCAGGGACTTCCTCAGTCCTTCGGCTTCTTGCCGCAGCACAGCTGACTGATGCCTTTCAGCTTGTAGCTGAGACTAAAGAAGCCGAGGTGATTCAGGCAGCAAGGTCGAAGAGCTTGTGCTAGCGGTACTGGCCAGTAACTCGAACACTACATCTGCAGGACTGTGGGGTTTTCTCACTGTCTATAAGATCGTTTTTATCACCTTTCTTGGAGCCAACAGGGTTGTCTCACTATCTTGAACCTTATCTCCATTACTTTCTCTACCATTGCATAGTGGGGTGCTCTTCTCCAATATTCTATTTGCATACTGCAAGAGAAACAAGCAGACACATCACAGGTTTAGCTTGCAGTATACGAAACTCATTTTGGTAAACCGGGTCAGTAGTAAGGTGGAGAGGATAACAACATGAAACAAACACATATCTATGTACTATGGTCACTGTATTGTCCATATCATTCTAGTTTATGTTCCCTAATCAAGATAGAGACACAGTTCAACTCATATATTTTTAAGACACATCAGCATAGACAGAATATAAGTGTGAGAAACTACATAGCATTGGCAGCACTTGTAATGTGCACCACATGAGAACATAACTGTTTATACAACTTAAACTGAAATCAACATAGATCAAGAAGTTAGAACATCAATCCAGTTAAAGAAATAGGTTTAAAACATACCTGTTGCGCCATTGGAGTTTCAATTGGATCCTTCAAATTCGAAAGTAGTTGGTATGAGTAAATACAGTGATGCAACAGCAAAGGAGTATGAACCATAGCTATGGAATCTGACCTGAGAATAGTTGCTCTTCTGCTTTAAACATGGAGTTTGGGTTAGCTATGGTGGTCTTTGTGCTTTGGGCACTGTAGTAGCTTTACAAACTTCTCGTGTGGGGGGTACTCTATGGTGGACATGGTGCTTTGTCAACTAGAAGTGGGTTACTATCCGCTGGGGTTGCAGTTAGATGGGTTGTAGCTGGTTCTCTGCCCAACGGTGTAAGTGTGCAATCTGGAAGAGTCTTGATTATGTGTGGTGGGGCTAGTTTGTGGGCCAGTACAACCATGGTTCTATCTGCATCGATGGGTAGCACCGTCTTTTGTGAAGAACGGGTTTTTGCTCCCTTAGATACTGACATTACCCCCTGCAATTCAAATGGATGATAAACAAGAAAAGAAATTGAACGTACAAACATTGTATGATAGATAGATGTGGTAATTCACATATATGTTGTCTAACCAAACAGGACAGCATGACACAATTTCACATATATGATGCCTAACGAAACAGGATAGCATGACACAGTTTCAGATATATGATGGATAACATAACAGTATATAATGGCATAATTCAACATATGATGAGTACCTAAACAGGATGACATGACAACTATATGATGTCTTTCTAAAATAGGTTGGGATGAAATAATTCACATACATGTTGTCTAAGTATACAGGATGGCATGATATAATTGACATAATTGATTCATATACTATGCAGCTGGCACTCGCATGTATGATCTCTAAACTAAGCAGATGGAATTCAATATTGTGCATATGATGTCTAAACTAAGCAATGCAAGACACCATATGCATCATATGAGAAATATAAACATTGCAACTTAGAGCATACACCTCAGGTGGGATATAGGACTGGTCATCTGTCTCTGAATCCTCCTCTGAGGAGCTCCCTGTAACCATTGAGATATATGGTTCAATAGGTACCATTGCCTGCTCTGAAGACCTTGTTTTTACTCCAGATTTTTCCATAACCGGCTCAAATGGCTGATACACATGAAGAGTAGTTCAATATACATAGATTGTCGACAAATGGAATACGTAATGAAAAAAAGATGGCATGAGATAATTCACATATATGATGCCTCGCTCCATGGCGGTGCATAATTCACATATATGATAACTGGCTGAAAAATATGGCACTGCATAATTCACCTATCTGATATAGAAAGCAAACATGAGGCATTCACAGAAAGCATGTCTAATCTAAGCAGATGTCATGGCAATGCAAGACACCATATGCATGATATGAGCAATATAACCAAGCCAAATTAGAGCATGCACCTTGGGGGGGGGGGATACGACTGGTCATCTGTCTCTGAATCCTCCTCTGAGGAGCTATCTGTAACCAGCAAGAAATCTGCATTGACAGGTAGCACTGACTGCTCAGAAGACCTTGTTTTCACTCCAGATTTTCCCATGACCGACTCAAATGGATGATGCACAGGAAGAGTATATGAATGTATAAACATTGTTGACAAATGGAATACATTATGGAAAAAAATATGGCACGATACAATTCACATATATGATGACTAGCTAAACATGATGACATTGCATGATTCACGTATATGATGCCTGGCTAAAGAAGATGGCATTGCATAATTCCCATATACTCCCTCCGTTCCTAAATATTTGTCTGTTTAGAGATTTCAGATGGACTACCACATATGGATGTATATAGACATATTTTAGAGTGTAGATTCACTCATTTTGTTCTGTATGTAGTCACTTGTTGAAATCTCTAAAAAGACAAATATTTAGGAACGGTGGGAGTATGATATAGAAACCAAACATGTGGCATTCACACAAAGCAAATCTAAACTAAGCTGATGACATATAAGATGTATAATGTAAGCAATGCAAGGCGCCATATGCATGATATGACCAACATCAGCATGCCAGGTTAGAGCAAACACCTCAGGTGGTAAACATGCATGGTCGGCTCCTTTTGAATCCTCATCTGAACAGTTATCTTCCTCTGGAATACAATCTAGAAATGCAGGAGGGGGGGGGGCTTCGCCCACCATGGAGCGGTGTCTGCATGACATTATATTCCCACGCAGCGGTCTTCTCTTTTTCTCTACATGTTTAGTACGGTTGTGTACAATATCTGACATGCATAATAAAAAATAGTTAGATTTTGTAAGGCCTAAGGGGTGCGTGCAAAAATCAAGACTGATGGTAGCAAACGAGTGGATGGATCCAAAACTAATGATAGCAGGTAGATTATAGCTTCAGTTTAAAAAGATAGACAATGGATCATCTATTGTTTGTTGCCCACCCAACATGAACCACATAGAAGACCTCAGATGAACCAGATAGTAGACATATACTATTCGTTGCTGGCTCGATATGATACCCATGGGCATTTCAAAACTCAAGTTTGAACAATAAAGTAGCACGTAATAATGTATAACGTAAGCAAACACGAAAGACCGCGACCTCTCTTCCGGAACTGTGTAGTCCTCAGGTTCATCTGCTTAGTAAATGATGGTAATGCAGCTAGTGTGGCTGCCGGCAACGGGGAAGATGATCTGAGGCGGCGAAAGAAAGTCTGCAAGGGGATCTCTGCTGTAGTGAACGCTTCTGTCGATGGTGCACCTCAGGTGGGGTGGATGACGGCACGACAGGAGCAGGACATAACACACAGAGTTTTCTTTGACGCCTATCTGAAAATGAAGTAAATATGTAAGGGCTCCTTAGAATTGGAGGATTCTATAAACGTAGGGGCAGGAAAAACACAGGAATAGGATAGGAATGCACGTGCAAAACAGAGCATTTGGAAACATAGGATTTCAGTCAACCTGGGTGTTTGGTTCACATGAATTGGAAGAACACAGGAATGGAGAAACATGGTCAAATTAAAGTCAAACCACATGAAAATGAAAAAAATAAGAATCTTATTATGCCAGTAATGCAATTAGTTCTGTTCTTCATGCATATTAATTTGAAAAGGACGTCCAAGTGAATAAAATTCCTACATTTTTTCCTCGAAAGAGACACCAAAGGAAAAAATCCTCCAGTTTTGCTTTGCTCCACTCCTTCTAACAAATTTGCATGAATAGTAGTTCCATAGCAAAGGATCCCTAAGGGATCGACATGAATGCAGAGTAACAAAGTGATGTGACGAGTGTACAACCTCTTTGGCATAGCCTTGTGGACCTCAGCATCATTGGGTTGGAGGTGGAGGATGGTGATGATGCTGGTGTGACTGTCGGAGGCGGGGAAGAGGATCTGAGGCCTCTGGAAATGGCACCGAGGGTACTGCTTCGCTGTGATGGACGGTTCCATTGTTGGAGTAGCTCCGGTAAGGTGTACGACGACGAGGCTGAAGCAGGACAAGACAGACAACGTTACTCTGAAGTGGGACTCCAATATCATCTGCAATAGATGATGTAAAATACATCACCAAAAAGTGCTAGATGTAAAACGCATCAGCCGCGCCACGGCCGCTCCGACAGATGTTGTAAGTACTGTTCACTCTGAACTTAACTGAAGAAAATGAAGTTTACAGTCGAAACTGAATTTTACTGTCGAAACTGATTGAACTAGTAGCAGAGCATTGCAATAGATGTTTAGGGCGTTCGATCACTAGTAGCAGAGAAGCAGTGATCTAAATCAGCAGACGCTCGAGCAGGGAACGCACTAGTAGAGAGCAAGTCGTGCAGTAGCATCGCGAGTGAGTGCTAAAGCAGCAACTCCTGTAGCTGCCGGAGGTCGTGCAGCAGCAGCAACGCAAACAAGAGCAAGAGCAGAGTAGCAGCACAAACGAAAGCAAGAGCAGTGCAGCAGCGCGACCGACAGCAAGAACAGAGCCGCAGCACGAGCAAGAGCCGGAGCAGCTGCAGCTAATGCCGTTGTGGAAGTCACCGCCGAGGAAGCAACGACATGGGGGAGAGACGTCGTGGATGATGTGGCCGGCGACGGCGCCGTCGATGGAGACCTGCCATGTCTGCTCGGTATCGAGCACCGACAGCCCCGTGAGATCAAATAAAAGATAAAATACAGCGGTGAGTGCAGAACCTCCTTGGTGGCGCCGAGTTGGCCTCGGCTTCATTGGAGGAATTGGTGAGGGTGATGCGGTTCCGGTGGGGCAGGTCAAGACGGCGTTGTGGGGATTGAGGTGGCGCGATAGATGAGGCGAACATCGGGGCAGCTCCTTGGAGGTGGAGGACGGGGCGGCTGATCCGGTGGGACAATGAGATCGACAACGGATCCTCATCCGGTGCGGTGGATGAGGGACGGCGAGCTGCTGTGGTGGACGACGTAGTCGGGGAAGAGTCTCCGGCTGGGTGGCGGTCGGGAGGCTGATGGAGGAGCATGGGGTTTCGCGGGTTTTGGTGGCCTCGGTTG